>NC_143484.1:252623-461185 GCF_027475165.1 Benincasa hispida | reverse complement strand
CAGTTATAGAAGTCTATCATTGATAGCCTTAAGTGTTAATATTTCAAGGTTGATTCTAATTGATGAAAGTCTATAGATGATAACGACTGATAACTGCTATCGGTGATAACAATGATAAAAGATTATCAGTGATAACTACTATGGTAATCAAAGTTATTGGTCTTCTTTCAAAGTTGATCACTATTTATAAATCTATCATTGATTGCTTAAGTGTTAATATTTCAATGTTGATTCCAATTGATGAAAGTGAATCAATGATAGCTACTAATAATTGATAGCAAATTAAAAGCTAATATTTCAAGATTGTATTAATTTTTCTCAAATTGAAAGCTATCGTTGATAGCAACTATTATCGATAGAAATTGATAGAAGCTATCAGCGATAGTAGTTGATAGCAACTATCAGTGTTATCACTGATAGCATCACTCATAGCTGCTATCAGTGATAGCTTTTAATTTGAGAAAATTGGGAAGAAGCGAACAAAATGGTGATTAGGCATGGATTTTTTAGTCTTTTACCATTTTTTGATCTATATATACAACTATTTTATCCTTGTACTACATATTCTATTATTTCCGGCTTGAATTCTATTTATGCAACTAGCCCTTGATTAAAACTATATTTATGTTCTTAATTCAATATCGCACCTTGGGAGTTTCTTTGTGAAAGTAATTAATCTATGACGTTTCTCATCTTTTATGACATAACACCATATAACTCTTATAACTTAACCTGTATATATTACACCAAACATTGAGCAATAATCTTCAACTTAGCAACAAAACTTGAAAAGAAATTTCTTCCAAAATCATAAAGAAAAGATGGTGAAAAATCCCAAACATTTGATGGGATTCCTTTGGATTTCTGCAATTGTGATGGCTCAGTCATGCTTTGCTATTCCATTCGAGCAATGGACAGTTCAAATAAACAACAACATGAAAGGAAATGAGCCTCTATTTCTTCATTGCAAGTCCAAAGACGACGATTTGGGAGTTCATAAGTTGGGAGTTGGACAACAATTTTCATGGAAATTTAGAGAGAATATTGTGCAATCCACTTTGTTTTGGTGTTACATGCGTAGCAAACATGGTCACATTGCTACGGATGTATTTTGGACAAAACCTATTTACTCATGGCTTGCTTATAGATGTGGTAATGCAAATACTTGTATTTGGTCTGTTAGAGATGATGCAATCTATTTGAAGGATTCTCCTGAATATAAATTTATAAAGATTCATCCATGGAAGGCTGGATGGTAGAGTTTCATCTCAAGGAGTATCAATTATACATTTATTTACATTACTAGTTGTGCAATTACTTTCATAAAAGCTATATATTATGTTACTCTTGTTCACGAGTGTATAATTTAACAACTATATATCATAATAAATGTACACTTTTTGTGCTTGGGCTGTTCATGGTATTTTGAATCCAATTCCTACATATGTGTTTCGAAAAAAAGAAAGAATGGTGTAGGAAATTCATACGAGATATAAATAAATGTGGAATAAACTAAATTATATCTCAAATTCCCACTTCATAATGTAGAGCTAAATAAGTAATCAATCATAAAATAGCAAATAAGCACGATAAGGAAAAAAGATAATGACACTGAAAAATATACTGGTTGACTTCAAACTGGGGACTACGTCCAGTTTTATGTAATTGTAGGTTGTATTCTGATAAAGAGTGCAAAGAACCCTCAAACTATTTGAATCCAGTATCACAACTCGATAAGTTTAAATAACACAATAACAGAAACTCCCAACACAACAAGAGAAATAGAGCTGTATTTTTTTATGCCCACTGTGATACTAAATTTTGAAGAATAAGATAGCTCTTCACTACTTTGGACCCTTTCTTTTTCTACTTCAACAACAAATTGAAGTTCACGACACACCTCAATTTTTCCTTCAAGATTTACTTTCTTTTATAAGTGAATCCCACTGCCCCTGCTTTTCTTCTTTCAAAAAATGCTTAAAGAACAATCAATGGTTAATTAAAAGGAAATTATGGGATTAGATTTATCTAGTTTTGAGGGCAAGAGGAGTTTCTATGTAATATCGATCATCGAATTCTATTGGTTAAACATGCATTCGATTTATGCGTGCACAACAACGACAGAACAGGCAGCCGAATTGCTCAATTAAACTAAGCAAGCATCCTAAATATTAATTAAAGTCTAAGCCCTAATTAAGCAAAATGCAATTAATCTTATTGGGTCCGATAGCGGTCATTTAGAATTAATTAACATTTGCATTAAACTCTAGATTCCATTGTGTGATTAATCAGTTCGGTAGCTTAACCAATTAATCAATTTTATTTTTGAATCTAATTAAAGCATGCATTCTAGGTTAGCCATAAAATACATGATTAACTAATTTCTACTTGGGTGATTGTGCTAGACATTCGAGAGTGAATATGATGAAGCTACGAATCAATTAGCAAGGGCAAACAAATTTGAGTAAAGAACTAACACATAAATATGCATCTAGGAATTGAAATAGATTCAAAAAAGATATAAAACGATATACATTCAGTCCAACCGCAGGAATCTCAAGATATTACATAAGTCTTGCTCCTAAAACTAAATAAAATTACATACCTCAACAATCCATAGACAAAGAGGAAAGGAGAGGTCCAATACATAAGCTACAATCCAAAAGAAAACTAAAGTCCTAAGCGAAGATGATAGTAATATGAAGAGAAAAGAGAAACTTTGATGAACTCCTTGGCCTCCATGGCAGCACCATGGTGACGTTGCACCAGCCTTTTGATTTTCTTTGCAGCTTTCGACCTCTGTGCACTGCCATTCCTTTGGTTAGGGAAGAATCAGGTGTCGAATGTATGAATTACTTATTTCATTTTAGAAATAAATCCAGGAATGATCTCTCGACGTCTTCTTCTCTTATGCTGAAAATTCAATAAGTTGTTATTGAATGTATGAATTGCTTATTTCGTTTTAGAAATAAATCCAATAAACTAAAAGGTCCATGACTATTACATGAGTACTTGAACTTTATGTGGAGACATAAAAGTGGATCAGGTTCGAGTAAATAGACAAAAAGATCTATAGTATATGAATAAGATTGAGTGCCTTATTGTAGTAACACTATTTAATGCCACCCACTCTATAGTTGTTAGAAGAAGTTGTAAAGTGCTACAGACGATGTGATCCTAATTCGTACATGTTATGACACGAGGAGTGAGGGTGTCTTGTGTAATGGATTTGTACAAGATTGGACCATAAATCAGTCACTCTTACTTTATAGCGCTGTTTACTGTTTCAGACTGACTATTTCAAAGCGATGACCTAGGTAACTTGACCTTAATCTTGAGTTAAATATGAACTCCTGTTTATTCAGGATTATCCTTAGATTTACATAGGTGAGGGTTGTCTCAACAGCATCGGCTCAATAAACCTCCATTTTAGGGGTAAGAATGGGTAAATAGCTAGGGACATAGAGTACAAGATGGAATTCATTTCTACCCACTTTCAGGGATAGTAGAGAGGTTGTTCCCTTAAGTGCTGACTCCGGATCTTGAACGAGGGGCCTCACCCTCTCATTGGCTCAAGAGGGACTCAGTTTTTTGATCGGATCAGAAACCAATTGTTCATTAGAGGATCAGTGGGACTTAAGAAATAAGAGGTAATCTCGAAGGTAAAACATACATTTGACCCAACCGTTATTACGAATAACCTGTGAAGGGTTAACTTACTAATCATGGTTATATTGAGTGGACATAATATATCTACAGTGAGGGGAGTACAACTATGGGCTTTAGTGGAGTGACCCATTATTTAACGAATGGAGGTTAATTTGGTGTAAAGAGTTTATCCAATTAATCTCGGATTGTTAGAGCCAATGATCTGTAGGTCCACGAGGTCCCGCTACTAGCTCATAAATGGATTAGCCTTAAAGTAGTGTGGTATGTTAATTTGAAATTTTCAAATTAGAATTTAGAGAATTAATAATTTTATGTGATATAATTACGCGTTTAATTTTGGAATTAAACGAAATTGGAGAATCAATTAATATTTAAATATGATTTAAATATGAAATTCATGAATAAGGATTCATGATGGTGGAATTTGTGTTAAATTAATTTAATATTTGATATTAAATTAATTGAATTAATTTAATTTTTTAATTAATTAATTATTATTAATTTTATTAGAAAATTAATAATGAATTAATTTTGTAAAATTAATAAAGTTATCAATTTTGAAAACCAAAATTGATTTTGAAAATCAATTTATAAAATAAAATTGGAAAAGTTTGAAAATGGAAAATCCCAAAAGTGGGATATCTCCACTTTTAATAACCAAGTAGCTCACTCATTTCCCACCATTTCCTTAGTCAAATTTCCAAGCATGACCTACACTTCATGCAGCAATCTTCATTGCATGATAGTCCTGCAATAAATAGAGAAGATTGAAGTGGACACCGGGCATGCAAACTGAAGCACTTGAAAAGTTTTACTGAAGAACTAGAGGTTGAAGAAGGTGTTCTTCAATTGTTCATCAATGTGCTTCTTCTCCAAATTTTCTTTATTCAAACTTATTTTGAGTCTCACATCTCAATCTAAGACACCAAGAGAATAGTAGGAATGACCTTGAGGTGGGTCACAAGTAGATTTGGAGAAGATTTGCAGCTTAATTCGAGATTCAAGTGGCTCTACAAAGGTATGTCTTGAAACCCTCTTATTAGTTTATGAGCATTCTTAATTTATTAATGAATTAGAATTCTTATTGATCATTGTTACTTCCATTGCTTGCTAGTTTTTTCCAACAGTTACTTTGAGAATTTGAATTTACAATTGATTGATTTTGCATAGTGATGTGTTCTGTACATGCAATGAAATAATAATGCTTGTGAGATTTAACACTCAGTATTCTTTAGTCAAACCCAAGTGCAAATTTGACCAAAGTTCCTGGTGAGTCTAGGGTCGAACGCAGGGATTTCTTGTAAGTACGCAACGAAACTAAAAATATGATCATAGCGTGAGTTTAAAATGTTCAAAAGAGTGATCGAATAAGCAAACATAAACCTAAATATGCGATGGGGATTGTGTCTAAAATGAAGCATTGCGAGTTGGATAACAATTATGCAATAGGAGGGTTGAGAAGAATTTTTACTAACATTTTCTAAACAACTAGATGAAATATATGATCAAGCTATACACTCAATGTTACGACCAACATTTCTCAGTGTTTTTTGCCACATTATCTTATCTCTAAGATGCAAGCGATAGGTGTAATATGTAGAGAATGTACTTATTTCTAAGAAACATTTTCTCTTGTTTTATGAGGTCTCAATCTAAACTCTTTCAAACTTAGATTAGCTTTACTTAGAACAATTTCTCAATTGATTCAAGCAACAAATATAAGCATGCATAAAACAAGTTGATGACATGATTCGTCTAGTTATTTAGTCGTGTTAGCTACAATCTTCTCAACCCATGAAGCATTTAGCTATGCATGATATTGGTGAAAAAGATAGACAAGATATATAATAAACATCTATTCATATCGTAATTCTGAATTTGTCAATACAAGAAACATAATACAAATACACAAACAAAGAGAATGGGTCAGAGAGTCAAGTCGTGGTTTGCAATGTCTTGCTTCCTCTGGCTTGTTTTACAGCTGCTTCCTTAGTTAATAGAAAAGTATTATCTTCTTCTTTCCCTAGAAACCTAAGCTCTCACGAAGGAGTTTCTATGGAAGATTGATAGGGGTTTCAAGCAGAATCCCTTCTCAGGGTGTTCGTGTCTCTCAAATTGTATCCCCGAGATATGTCACGATGTCTATTAAAAACTCTCTTCTGCATGGCATTTGCATTGGTATTTATAGGCGTTTTCGAGCACTTCTTTTCTCAAGCTCATGATTGCATTGATGGGACATATTAAATTCCATATCCTACTACGCCATCTACAACGTGTCAGTGGTTCATTTAATCTTCAACACAGTTTTTCTGTCAGTTACCAACTCAACTTGTGATGTGACACCCACCGCCCATTTCATGTCATGCCTCATCGCTTGCAGCTTATGCGATCGTCTTTTCTTTTCTTCTCAGGCAACTTCTTTCTTTGAACGCATTAATGGGCACGTGATCACGCGATCATCAGACTGTTGAAGGATATATTGCACAGAAGTAGTGAAATTAGTCTGGAATTTAAATATGTTATGCGTTAGAAGTATGTGATCGCGTGTTTGCTTTTTGTATAGATTTATTGGAAAAAATTATCTAAATTGCATGCTTTTGTCTTATTATTTTAAATGAAAGAAATGTAATAACTTGTATTCCTACAAGTTATCACACAAATTTCTAAATTGTTTGTGCTTAATGTTATTGATTAATTGGCCATTAATTTAATGAACTTAAGTTAATTAGATGTCTCGAGAGAGAATTTAATTTGCTGGACCTAATAATTTAGATTGTTATTCGAAATTTTATGAGTATGCATTTAGAATAATAAACATTGTGATTAAAGGGTCTTAATATCGTAACTAATAAAACGATAGAAGAGATTCGGGTCGATGGTTAGTTATTAGGAAGGTTTGAGCTCGAGAGAGAATTTCCCGATTTTAGAGCTTCTAACCTCAGTCTATCGATTTCAATCAATTACATGTCATTACTCATTGTACTCCCTAAATGAAACGACACCTTGGATAAGTTCGCTCCAAATTACATTCGTGTGTGATTGAATTTTTGTTCTTTTTAGTCATTGGCAAAAATCCTCTTCTGGTTACCTAGATAAAATTGATGAAGAACTGTGATAGCTAAGCTGGGGAATAATTGCTCACATCGGTCCCTAAGAACGATACCCTATTTTGGGATTTATTACTTCGATACGTATGCTTGTGTTTATGCTCCAGTCGCCCTAGTTTAATCAAACTTCCTTTTACTTTACAACATGTTTTTCCTTTTACAAACTTTCTTTTTATTTATTCCATACTTGGCTTATATAACACAAAACAAGAGTTTGACAAAAAAAAAAAAAAAAGAAAAAAAAGAAAGAAAGAAAAAAAACTTAGGCATGCATTACTAGGTTAGGCTTTCAGTCACTTACCACCTATCACCTAGTTATTTCAGGGTGATAACAAATGTACAAGCCACATAATACAATTATAAGAATGCAAGACCTAATTTCTTTTGACACAGGACTCAAAGATGCATGGGAGATACAATTTTTTTAAAAAATAGGCTAAAAATCATGATCATGCTCTTTAAACACATTTTCATGCAAACTTAATCACAAAGAGGGGGCGTCACCAACTATTCATCATAAAAAACCAAGCAAGAAAGCAAGCAAGCAATTCAATCACACAAACATCGTCTGACCACAGCGCTCAAGGACCCTAAGCTATCACAACATACCCCACCCCTAACTTAAAATGATACATTGTTCCCAATGTATCTCTAGTCTAAGCCCAACAAAATAACAGAGTCAAGGGAACAGAAAACCTCCCCTGATGACATTTTCGCACAGGAGATGGTGGTAAGAGGGTTGTGTTAAATTGATATTCTTCTTCTTTTAGGGAAAAGGGAAAAACTAGAAGTTAAACTAGAAAGTAGTAAAGGAAAGCAGTGAATTTTTTCACTTGGCTCCCTCTAGGAAGGAAAAATTTGTAATGTCGATTGCTCGACATGACTTGCCCCTTGTCAAGGTACAAAAAAATTCTTGTATTTCTCGAGTCCCTTCTTGGATGAGTCAATATAGCCGGTAAAGCTATAAGGCTTCTTATCTTTTGAAGAGAACAATATAGGAAAAATTTTTATTTTTTGGAATAAGGCAAAAAAGGTAACAAGAAAGAATCAAAAGACGTAAGTGACCCAAAAGAGTCGAAAGAAAGAAAAGACTCAACTGACTCATGAGGACTAGGGGAATAAAACTTGAATATATACAAAATACCAAGAGTCAGAACAAGGTTAGGTCTTTCGACCTTTAACTCTATCATCTGGATGTCATCATAGTTAGGCTCGGAATCTTCCTTAACCTCACAAACTGGCAAGCATGAAATGACATCCTCATCATCACTCGAATAGTAGCACTCCATAAGAAACTCTCCCTCTGAGATATAGACGATGGCCTGCTCTGTCACGTTCTCCAATCTCTACACGACCTCTGTTAGCTGGGCAACATGGTCGGTCATGCTTTGCAGTTGGCTTGAACGTCCTATTGAAACTGAAGAGAGCTATTAGCAAGTTCAAAAATTAAGAACTCCAAAGCCATACCTGGGCACGAATCTCATGGAAGTGGTTCCTCTTCCTCCACCGCGTCGACGTGGACTACCTCATACTTTTGAGCCTTTGGAAAATCCAAGGAATGATCTGGGAATGGCTCGTCCGGCCTCTCAACTGAAGTTACAAGCTAAGAAATAAGGTCACTCAGACTTTGCAAGTCAGTTCTAGCTTGTACCTCGGGGCAAAGACTCTTTTGCTGCCTACGGAGGTTGTCCTGTTGAAGAAAAGTAGTGTCAGCAAGCCCCATGACCAAAGCCTCTAAAGATTTACCTGACCCTAAAGACCGAGCATGAGTTAAGTGGTGTGGTGCTATGAAATCTTGGTCGTCAAAGCTCTACTGCCATCATGAGTATGTATGGTCAATAAACTCCTCCGACAAATAATAATGTGGCTCATAGTCGAAATGACCATAATACCCCTCCTCAGAATGACCATGTGGTACTGGACTCCACTACAACCTCAGGCTTGTTGCCTTTACTTGTTGTGAACTCCACTCCATCATGTGGCCAACGAAGGCGGTCAATTTGGCAATGTGGCAGTCAAGGCCACATACCTCGTCGTTAATACCTGCAACTTGGCTTTCGGACGTCCAAGATTGATTTTGAAATCCTGTCATGCATAAATTACACGAGAAAGAAAACAAATCGAAGTAAAAGAAACTTTAACACAAAATTAACTAAGAAGAACTCATTGGCTTCCCTGGCAACGATGCCAATTTTGACGTACAAGATCTTTTTGGTGTCGCTCCCAAAATATTTCTAATCAAATAATATTTCTAAATCACCGAAATAACTACATATACTAACTGGGAGTACAAGTAGCATGTCCGAGGTCAAACCATAAGGAAGCATGAAAAATTAGTTCATCGAAGCTCGTTTTTAGTTAAAGTGATAAAATGGGTACAGGGGGTTGGTGTGGTTTGATGATTGAAAGTGTGTAAAAGAAATAAAGTGTAAAAAAAGTATAGATAGAAGTGGAATCAATCGAGATGTTCTAGCTCAGAGGAATGCATTCACCCAATGTCTTCAAGATCATTGAACCATAACATATGACTTAAAGTCCTTACTTATGCTCAACCCAATTTAGTTAGAATCCTAACCAATGGTCCTAATTATCTAATTAGCTAAACATGTTCAAATGAATCCATAATAAACATGATTGACCAACCGCATCAAGTTCTATGGATGATACTAAGATGAGTGTTCGACTTCCACCGTCTAATCAAACATTCAATGTTGTTTCTCTCTAAATTGATGGGAGCAATACTATTCATTTTACACAATGAATTGCAAGCCTAACTAACCTATTGCTTCCTTTGAGATTAACCTATTATTAAATGTCACATATTTCAAGTTATCTCTAAGCAATCAAATCACACAATGAGTTATTGGTCGTTAGTCAATAATAGAATCATGCCATTCATAAATGAAAATCTCGTATTAAAACCAATAAACAAGTTCATATACATCGTAAAGTCAGAATCTCCCAAGATAAAATTGATTTTCTCCAAATCCCTAAGCTATGAAACAAAAATATTACCTTCCCATGGAGGATGAGAGGCTATAATTCAGCATTACTCGATTAATTACAAAATGAACACCCAATTAAGAAAGTGTAGCAGAGAAGAGAGGGGAAAAAGGGCTAGGAGACTGATTGTGGGTGATAGTTATTCCCTAAACCAAAGAAGATACACACATATATATATATATATACATATATATCATGCATCAGAGTGTTGCAACGTTATAGCTAGCATTGCAACGCTATGAGAAACAACCTACGAGGCACTCATCACCATTTGGAGCGTTGCAACACTACCCTGTCCTCACGAGAACACAATGCTACAGCCGTGTAGCATTGCAACACTACACCCAAGGACATTTTCATCCTTTCACATCCTTTTGAAGCTTGGTTGCTAAATTTAGCTTCTAATTGCTCCAAATTAACCATGGATAGTTCGTAAAATTATGGACTTTACCTCAAAGATGCTCAATATCTACAAAATCATAAAATAAACACATTAAATCTAGTAACGACCTAGAATTAAAACGAGGAAAATTGCACATTTTTGGTGCTATCACACAACATATGTGGGTTATGTAGCATAACGTGTAAATCATGTGAAGGATGCAGAGCATGATGTAACGACCGGATCCTTACATATTATGGTCCGACCGCTATGACATGCATGCTTAGACTTTTCTATTATGATATGAGTTTTGGTAAAAAATCTCAATAGAACATATCTATGATTTTGTTAATTAGGTAGAAAACTATATAAAAAGTTTATTTTACAAAACACCAGGGTCCATAAAACACTAGCGTAGTGATACAAAAAGGCATATGCCTATAATAGTGAGTTTGATGGTTGGCCATTTGAGCGATGTCCAGTTCTGCCAACTACGTTGTGTCCTTACCTACAAAGTCTGTAAAAATAGGATGAGTATATAATATACCCAGTAAGTAGTTCTCACATAGGGTATTGACCAAATGCACAATCACATATAACATGTCCTGAAAACATATGATTGGGACTGAAAACATATAATAACATGTGATGGTCGGTTATGCTTCTAACGTAAATTTCTCCGCCCTGATAGGAAGATGAGGACTTAGGCAGAAACTAACTAATCTGATGATTAGCAGGTCATGCAGTCAGTAGGGCCAGAGTCGCATCCAACATCTACCATTAACATAAACGTAAGATTGGACAGAGGGGTGCAACCATACATACCCTGTTAGCCTCTAGCATAAACTTGACATAGGATTGGGTCTAGCGGGGTGCAACCATACATGCCCTGCTAGCCCTAGAAGCATAACCTTTATCTAATTAAAATTTAATCTTATGAAAAAACATAATGCATGAGGTCCCTTGTCGATAAACGTATTTTAAACATGTAATGCAACATAACAATAACATAATTATGCAACATATTAAAGGTACACTACCATGAACCACTTAAAGAGAGGGTGAGATAAACTACTTACCTTGACTCCGATCCTAGTTATTCCTTATTATTCCTTATGGTTTAATTAGTAGAGCTTTCCCTCTAAAATTAGAAGGAAATTTGGGTAGCACTTCCCTCGCATTTCCTCCTTTAAACTAACAGAATTACTTTACCCTTTTCACACGATTTTTACTACTAAGTTTTGTTTGAGAATGAGTTTAACTTCCAGCCTAAAGCCTTCTATTTATAGCCGTTTCCAGCTCTTCTCTGTGTGACAACTCATCCTACACATGGCTTCTTTAAAATTACTTAGGTTTAAGAATTTCTCTTAATAAGACACCTAATTTTGGCTAACGTTTGCCCGTACGTCATCAACCTTTGTTTGTATTCCATTTTAGGGTTCTCCATGTATAATCTATAAGATAGTGGCCAAATTCAACGCATAATCCACGCTTCTGTCCAAATCTCGCTCTTTCTGTTCTCAGAATCTCATTCTCTTTAGCTTTCTCGCTAGTTTGGCTCTCGTGACTCTCGCTCTCGTTCTCGTTCTTCTTTCGCTCTCTTCACTGTCTCGTTGAGAATCTTGCTCTCTCCAATCTCGCTTCCACTCTCGCTCTCTCCACTCTTGCTCTCTCCAATTTTCTCTCCAATCTCGCTAGTTTTTCACGCGTGGGTTGCCTTCACTGCTTGTGGATTCCGCTTCCCTTTTTTAACTCTGTCAAATTTTAAGAGTATATGGGCAATTAATTCACCTCCAATTCTTCCAATGAGCAGTGCCCAAACAAAAAGTTATCTACTGCCCTTTGTCTCCTAAATTAGCTAGCGTCCAACTTCTAATTAATCCCCCCCGATTCTGCCCCTTTATTCATTATTTTTGGATAATTAATAAATTTCTTATTTTTTTCCAATTCTAAATTTCCACCCAATTTTCCTATTAAGTTTATATATTTTTCATTCTTAATTATATATTTTATTAGTTTTTCTGCTTTCTAAATTAGGGTTAGGGTACTACATTTACCACCCTTTTAAATAAAATTTCGTCTTGCTTAACATTTGACATTTAATTTACTGTAGTGTATGCGTACAAATTTGGATTGTTACATTCTTCCCCCCTTAAGAACTTTTGTCCTCGAAAGTTTCTTGGTTCTTAAATAGATAAGGGTATTTGACTTTCATCTCTTCTTCTTGTTCCCATGTAGCTTCTTCTACTTGCTGATTTTTCCAGAGAACCTTCACTAAACTTATTTCCCGATTACGAAGTGACTTCTTTTCTCTTGCTAGGATGCAAACTGGAGTCTCTTCATATTCCAAGTTTTCACTTATTTGTAGAGGTTCATAATTTACTACATGTGATGGGTGAAACACGTATTTTCAAAGCATCGATACATAAAAGACATTATGTATTGTAGAAATGGTGGGTGGTAATGCTAATCGATAAGCTACTTGGCCAATATGTTCTAATATTTCAAAGGGTCTAATAAAGCGGGGGCTAAGTTTGCGTTTTCGTCCGAAACGCATAATGCCTTTCATTGGTGCTACCGTTAGAAATACGTGATCTCTTACTTTGAATTCCAACTCTTTATGACGGTTATCAGCATAACTCTTCTTTCTTCTTTGAGTTGTTCGCATTCTTTCCCAAATTAGCTTAATTGACTCTAATGTTTGCTACACCAATTCAGGTCCTAGTAGTGTTCGCTCCCCGACTTCATCCCAATTTACAGGGGATCTGCATTTCTTTCTATATAAGGCTTCGAAGGGAGCCATACAAATTATCGCCTGATAACTATTATTATAAGCAAATTCTATAAGATGTATCTGCAAATCCCATGCTCCAGTAAAATCCAAAGCACATGCCCTCAACATGTCTTCTAGGATTTGATTAACTCATTTTGTTTGGCCATCAATTTGTGGATGGAAAGCTGTGCTGAAATTTAGCTGTGTGTCCATTGCTTTCTCTAAACTTTTCCTGAACTTGGAGACGAAACGAGGGTCTCGATCTGAAACAATTGATACCGGGATTCCACGTAACCGGATGACCTCTTTTAAGTACATTTGAGCTAGTGCTTCCGTAGTGTGAGTAGTCTTACATGGTAAGAAGTGGGCCGATTTGGTAAGTCGATCCACAATCACCCAAATCATGTTGTGACCTTTAACAGTTCTCGGGAGTCACTGAGATGAAGTCCATAGAAATATGCTCCCATTTCCATTCTGGAACATTTAGAGGCTAGAGGAGTCCTGGTGGTCATTGCCATAGAGCTTTCACCTATTGACAAACCAAACATTTACTTACATAGTCGGCTATATCCTTTTTCAAGTTACACCACCAATAATGTGCTTTCAAGTCTCGGTACATCTTGGTACTCCTAGGATGTATTGAAAAGCATGATTCGTGAGCTTCCTTCAGTAGTTCTTTCTTGATTTCTTCATCATCTGGTGCACATAGACGTCCATGGTAGAGGAATGCAGAGTCTGGGGCTGTAGAGAATTCACTGGTTTCTCCATTTCTTTGACTGCAATTGTTTGTTTAGGCATTTATCTGTTTGTCATGCATCAATTATCCTTTGCCTTAATACAAGACATGCAGTTAGCTATGCTATTCGAGTTTTGATGGTTTCTAGTATTAGTGAGATCCTAGCTCTTTTCAGGTCATCTGTTATGTGTTTGGAGATGGTACTTAGAGCTGCAGTGTGAGCTGACTTTCGGCTAAAAGCATCAACTACAATGTTAGCTTTTCCTGGATGATAGAGGATCTCACAGTCGTAGTCTTTGACCAATTCTAGCCATCTTTGTCACTTCATATTTAACTCCTTTTGGGTAAAGACGTACTTAAGGCTTTTATGATCTGTATAGATTTAGATCTTTTCTCCATATAAGTAATGTCTCCATATCTTGAAAGCAAAGACTACGATGACTAACTCCAAGTCAAGAACATGATAGTTTTGTTCATAAGGTTTAAGTTGTCTTGAAGCATATGCTATTACATTGCCTTGCTACATCAAGACAAAACTAAGCCCCTTCGTTGATGCATCACTGTAGACAGTTAAACCCCCTAATTCGTCAGGTATAGTGAGAATAGAGGTTGTGGTCAACTTTTCTTTTAGTTCCTGGAAGCTTTGCTCACATGCTTGATTCCAGACAAAAGGATTATTCTTCTTGGTGATTTTGGTTAAGGGTAATGCTATACTTGAGAAATTCTTCACAAATCGTCTATAATATCCTGCTAATCCAAGGAAGCTGTGCACTTTGCTGACTATTATTGGGCGAGGCCACTTGCTAACTGTTTCAGTCTTAGCAGGATCCACTGAGATTCCTTCTTGCTTTACAACATGCTCTAGGTAGGCGACTTGTCGCGTCCAAAACTCACACTTGGAGAATTTGGCATACAACTTTTCATTTCTTAATATGGAAAGGACGTCCCTAAGATGTTTTTCATGTTCTGCCTCAGACTTAGAATAGATCAAAATATCATCTATAAATATGATCACGAAGTTATCAAGATAGTCCTTAAAAATTCTATTCATCAAGCCCATGAAGGCTGCTAGGGCATTCGTTAATCCAAAGGGCATCACAACGAATTCATAATGCCCATATCTTGTTCGGAAAGCAGTCTTGGGTATATCAGACTCCTTGATTCATAGTTGATGATATCCAGATCATAAGTCTATTTTGGAGAATACTGAGGCTACATGTAATTGGTCAAATAGGTCATCAATGCATGGAAGTGGGTACTTAATCTTTATTGTCAACTTATTCAACTCCTGATAATCTATACATAAACGCATTGATCCATCCTTTTTCTTAACAAATAAGACAGGTGCTTCCCATGGAGACACGCTAGGGTGTATAAATCCCTTATCTAACAATTCTTGTCATTTTATTTTGAGTTCTTTTAATTCAGCAAGTGCCATTCTATATGGTGCTTTAGATATTGGTTCAGCTCCGGGAATTAGATCTATACAAAATTCTATTTCTCGACTAGGTGGTAAACCTGGTAGCTCTTCTGGGAATACATCTTCAAATTCTCTTATTACAGGAATGGCCTTAATTTCATCCTTTTGGTTTCGTAAATCCGCTACACTTACTAAATATGCCCAAGCCCCATGGTTGAGCAAATGTTTAGTTTTTAAGGCTGAAATTATTCTTGGAACTGATGGTATATTAGAACTCTTAAACTTAAACTTAGTTCCTATTGGAAAGGTGAATATGACCTCTTTATTATGGCAATCTATGCTTGCATAGTTTGCTGCTAACTAGTCCATACCTAGTATTATGTCAAAATCACTTATGTCTAGGATGATAAGGGACACCCCTAGTTTATGTCCTGATACTGACAATTCACAGTTTTCCACTACTGAGTTGGCCAACATAGATACTCCGGCAGGAGTAGCTACGGATAGAATTTAGCCTAAGGGCTTTGATGTTAATTGAGCATGGTGTGCAAATGTTGTAGATATGAATGAATGACTAGAGCCCGAATCAAATAAAGTGAAGGCATAATACCCGGATGGGTAATGTACCTGTAACAACTGCATCTTGATCCTCTGCCTCTTGACGTGTAACAGCAAACACCCGTTCTTTTCTATTGTTAGGTAACCTTGTTACTAGTAGGCTGGGTGGTCTGGGCAGTTGATACTTGGTTGATGATCTTTGGGAAAGCCTTTACATAGTGACCCATCTGGCCGCAATTGAAACACACCCCTAAGTTCCGAAAACATTGCCCCTGATGGTGTTTTCCACAACTTCTGCACTTAGGATATGTGAATGTCTGACTCTTCTGTGGTAACTGTACACCCTGTGTGCTTTGGGAAATTTTTGCTTGCCATTGTGAACGTTGGAAGCCCTGTTGGGTGAATTTCCTCTTTTGATTTGGCATGAATCCTTGTTCAGAAATTGAGGTTTTGGCAGCAAGATCTACTTCCATGAGTAAGGTCGACTCGAGGGCAAGAGCATACTCTTTGTGTCGAAAAGCAGTAACAATGCCTCGAATGCCTTCTCTTAATCCTCAAATAAACCTTTTCACCTTCTTCTCTTCTATGTCTACTAGTCGAGGGACAAAGTGGGACAAGCAATCAAATTTTCGTTCATACTCTGCCACCGACATGTTCTCTTGACGAAGATTAAGAAATTCCACTTCCTTTTGATATCTCACTGTCAAAGGGAAATACTTGTTGTAAAAAGCCTAATTGAATTGCTGCCATGAGACTGTACCTTTGATTGTTCTTTGTGTGGATTCCCACCAGAACTTTGCATCGCCTCTTAACATGAAGGTGGCAGAATTTACTCTTTGTTCTTCTGGGATGTTCATGTGGCAGAAAATAGTTTCTATTTCTGTTATCAAATTCTCTGCTATAATTGGATCTACAAATGATCCATCAAATTTTGAAGGATTGAACTTCCTGAATTCTCGAATGATCTTCGAGTCTTTTGTATCGTTTGTTATTGGTGTGGTGGATGAGGTTTTGTTTCCATTACTCATATTTTGTATTAGTATTTGTAGTGCCTCTAGTGTAAGTAACACGTAAGGCGTCTGTCCATCCTTCATTTTGATCCCTTGTGGATTCACTTCGAGGTCGTCGTGTTGGAGCCCTTTGTGGTGGCATCTAGTACACACATTTTATTTTCATAATAAGGAAGCAATCTAATTTTAATTATTTTATTTATTATTATTTTTAACTCATACCTTATGTTTACTAAATTATTTACTAAATTACTTGTTTGAAAATTCCACTTACCAGCGTATTTGGCATAACTGTGGGCATCACTTAACAAGCCGAACCATCAAACACCACGACTCTTCTGATTAGTAGTGCCTAATTGGCTCAAATGCTCTGATACCAACCTGTAATGACCGGATCCTTACATATTATGGTCTGACCGCTACACATGCATGCTTAGACTTTTCTATTATGAGATGAGTTTTGGTAAAACTCTCAAAAGAACATATCTAAGATTTTATTAATTAGGTAGAAAACTATATAAAAAGTTTATTTTACAAAACATTAGGATTCATAAAACATTTTACAAAACACTAGGATTCATAAAACACTAGCGTAATGATACAAAAATTCATATGCCTATAATAGTGAGTTTGATGGTTGGCCATTTGAGGGACGTCCAGTTCTGCCAACTACGCTGTGTCCTTACCTACAAAGTCTGTAAAAATAGGATGAGTATATAATATACCCAGTAAGTAGTTCTCACATAGGGTATTGACCAAATGCACAATCACATGTAACATGTCCTGAAAACATATGATTGGGACCGAAAACATATAATAACATGTGGTGGTCGATTATGCTTCTAACGTAAATTTCTCCGCCCTGATAGGAAGATGAGAACTTAGGCGGAAACTAACCCATCTGATGATTAGTGGGTCATACAGTCAGTAGGGCCAGAGTCGCATCCAACATCTACCATTAACATAAACGTAAGATTGGACTAGAGGGGTGCAACCATACATACCCTGTTAGTCCCTAGCATAAACTTGACATAGGATTGGGTCTAGAGGGGTGCAACCATACATGCCCTGCTAGCCCTAGAAGCATAACCTTTATCTAATTAAAATTTAATCTTATGAAAAAACATAATGCATGAGGTCCCTTGTCGATAAATGTATTTTAAACATGTAATGCAACATAACAATAACATAATTATGCAACATATTAAAGGTACACTACCATGAACCACTTAAAGAGAGGGTGAGATAAACTATTTACCTTGACTCCGATCCTAGTTATTCGTTATTATTCCTTATGGTTTAATCAGTAGAGCTTTCCCTCTAAAATCCGAAGGAAATTCGGGCAGCACTTCCCTCGCGTTTCCTTCTTTAAACTAACAGAATTACTTCACCCTTTTCACACGATTTTTACTACTGAGTTTTGTTTGAGAATGAGTTTAACTTCCAGCCTAAAGCCTCCTATTTATAGCTGTTTCCAGCTCTTCTCTGTATGACAACTCATCCTACACATGGCTTCTTTAAAATTACTTAGGTTTAAGAATTTCTCTAAATAAGACACCTAATTTTGGCTAACGTTTGCCCTTACGTCATCAACTTTTGTTTGTATTCCATTTTAGGGTTCTCCATGTATAATCTATAAGATAGTGGCCAAATTCAACGCATAATCCATGCTTCTGTCCAAATCTCGCTCTTTCTGTTCTCAGAATCTCACTCTCTTCAGCTTTCTCGCTGGTTTGGCTCTCGTGACTCTCGCTCTCGTTCTCACTCTCGCTCTCGCTGCTCTTTCTCTCGCTCTCGTTCTCCTTCTCGTTCTTCTTTCGCTCTCTTCACTGTCTCGCTGAGAATCTCGCTCTCTCCACTCTCGCTCTCTCCAATCTTGCTCTCTCCACTCCTGCTCTCTCCAATTTTCTCTCCAATCTCGCTAGTTTTTCAGGCATGGGTTGCCTTCACTGCTTGTGGATTCCACTTCCCCTTTTTAACTCTGTCAAATTTTAACAGTATATGGGCAATTAATTCACCTCCAATTCTTCCAATGAGCAGTGCCCAAACAAAAAGTTATCTACTGCCTTTTGTCTCCTGAATTATCTAGCGTCCAACTTCTAATTAATCCTCCCTGATTCTGCCCCCTTATTCATTATTTTTGGATAATTAATGAATTTCTTGTTTTTTTTCCATTCTAAATTTTCACCCAATTTTCCTATTAAGTTTATATATTTTTCATTCTTAATTATATATTTTATTTGTTTTCCTGCTTTCTAAATCAGGGTTAGAGTATTACATTTACCACCCCTTTAAATAAAATTTCGTCCAGCTTAACATTTGACATTTAATTTCCTGTAATGTATGCATACAAATTTGGGTTGTTACACTTGACGTATAAATCATGTGAGGGTTGTGAAGCATGACGTGTAAATCATGTGAGTGTTGTAGAGCATGATGCGTAAATCATGTGAGACTTGTGGGGCATGACGCGTAAATCATATATGGGTGGTAGAGCATGACGTGTAAATCATGTAAGCGACAAAGCATGACGCGTAAATCATGTGTTACGTATTGTTTCATAGCATGGTATGTCAAATCACGTGTTAGTTTGTTTAAATTGACTTATTTGGATTAAAGTGAGAATGTATCCTTACTGTGATTAGTATAAGGTGTAACTTATTCTTATTTGAATGATTATGAGTTATGTATGTTTTATAAAGGATAATCTGATTTGTGAGGTAGCATGATTTGGTTGGAATTTATTGTTGTCATTTACCTTGCTACATGTGTATGTTGTTTGGTGGCCCTTCAAGTGTGGACTACTTTCCAGTACAAATATGCACCCCCACCAGATTTTGTAGGTACTGATGGACAATGTGACCTTGGTGATGCTGAGAAAAATGCTTGAGAAAGATCAATCTTTAGGCTTATGTCCTTGTTTACTTCCTTTTTGTTAGGACTTTAATTCATTTGGAATTTTTAAATTTTGACACTTTGGTTTATGTTCAATTTGGGTTCTAGTCGATTTTGAGTCAATAACTTGTAAAAGGTTTTATTTAGTTCATTATGTTTGAATTCCATGATGGTTTGAGTTCGTTAAGTTTTTTTGTTGAATCTGATTTAGAAAATATTTTTAGTACTAGTTTCTAGAAACTTTGAAGTTCTGCTGAGAGGTGTATAATGTTTGTTTGTCATTAGGAGTACGTTTCTTTGAAACAGGCGTTAAAAGTAAAATTTTGGTTTCGTTACGTTTATGTCATTACTCTGCCGAAATTTTTTCCAAAGTTTAAGAGTTTGTAATTAGTTTAGGTTAAATTTTTGTATCGATCCCTAGTTTAGTGTTGAAATTCGCAGTCATTTCATAGTTATAGTGAGACTATGACTAATTGTTCATTGGAGATATCATTGGTACATAAGGAGTTAGATGTAACTATAGTGCTAGACCTAGTTGTACTTACAAATAATTTGTAAAAGGTCAACGCTCTGTTGATTGGTTATATTCAATTGATACTGAAATATATCTACATTGCAAACAGTGCAACTGTCAATTTATAGTGGAGTGATTGATAGTTAATGAATCTTGATTAATTTGATTAGAGAGTTTAATCAATTAATCTCGTATCATTGGTGCTTCAATCTATAGGTCTATAAGGTCCCCTTGTTAGTTCAATAAGAACTAATGAGAATCAGATTGATTTTGGTTTAATTTGAATTGTTCAAAATAATTTTAAAAAATTAATTGTATCAAATACAATTAAATATAATGTATATTGATATATTATAAAGTAAGATGTATTCTGATACATTAGACAGTTTAATGAGAGAGATAAATATTTCAATATGATTCGAGTATTCAGATAAAAACTATATGTTAAAATTAATGTGAATATGATTCATATTAAATCTATATAGTTTTATGAGAAATAAATATTTGAATATGATTCAAATATTAATATAATTCATTTAGAAATTATATATTAAAATTAGTGTGAATAAGATTCATATTAAACCTATATAGTTCTATGAGAGAAATAAATATTTGAATATGATTCAAATATTAATCATATGAATGTGTTTCATATAAAAATTATAGGTTAAAACTAATATGAATATGATTAATATTAATACTATAGGTTTTATGAGAGATAATAAACTATATGTTATATTATATATCATATAATAAACTACAGGTTATATATTGTGAGATATAATGTATGATTTAATTATATTCATTGGTAATATAATTAAATTAAATTTTAATTTTTGAAATTCGAATTAAATATAACACCTTGGGAGTTATTAAGGAGGAAAAGAAAGGAGGTGAAAAACGTTTTTTTGGTTGAACATGTTTTTGTGAGAAAGACTTATCTTCTTCCTCACTCTCTCTAGGAACTCTCTCTGTTACATTTGGCTTGGCTTGTTATTCTTTTCTCAGTCTCAAGATCTCCCTTTTTCCTCTCTTACCAAAAGAAAGCACACAGCTCTCCGTTGGTTCTCTCCTCGAGAATAACAAGGAAGTTATTTTTGGTGGTGTCCAAAAAGCAAAGAGTTTGCTACCTTGTTCATGGTGTTTGGGTTCAAAAGAAGGATTTCCATTCATGGTCGTGACCACTGGAGAGGAAGCTAGAAGATGCGATCTTCAAGGATAATTTTAATTTCTTTTCTTATTCCTCTCTCTATTTTTAGAAGCATGCTTAAGGATGGATGTTTATCCTATAAGTTTCCATTTTTATAAAACAATTTCAAACACAAGTCATCTTTCGCTTATGATGTGCGAGAAATCAATTCCCTTCATATACATAGCCATATTTACTACAATCATCAACCAATGTGACAAAGTATCTCTTTCCACCTCGTGTAGGAGTACTTTTCATGTCTCATACATCACTGTGGATTAAATCAAGTAACTTATTACTTCTTCCCACAAATAAAAAAAACTTTCTATTTCATGTCTCATACATCACTGTGGATTAAATCTATTAAACATTGAATCAACACAAACTCCACATTCATGTCTATTATCAATGTTAAAATTCAACAATAGTCCTAAGCTTACGATTCTATTTAAAGAACAATAATTGACATGCCCAAATCTAGAATGTCATGCACTACACAACTTAATAATATGAGCAGAAGAGTTATTATTATTATTATTCATTGGCATTTGTGCCAGTTTATTCAATTTGAACATGCCATCACTCATATAGCCTTTTCCCACATACATACTCCTATTTATCAAAATAAATTTATTTTACACAAATACAAGATTTATCCTATTTTTATTAAGCAACATTCTTGGCATTAGATTTTTTTTAATATCTGGCATATGACATATATCATTAAGGGTAAGTATCTTTCAAGTCCATTTCAGCAAGACCTTTACTTTGCCGCCCATAGAGGTAGTTGAAGCATTTCCTAAGTATAACTTATTACTATCATCTTGCTTCTCATATGTAACAAACAATGACTTTTCCTTACAAATATGCCTAGTCGCACCAATATCAATCTACCAACCTTTGGTGTCTGATCGTTGATGCGTTATTTTATGATGTGGAATTATGGATGAAATGTGATGATGAAAATGTGTTGAGCACTTAAGTTTTCTCAGTGGAATCCAAGTGTAAACCCCACTAAGTTTCCTGGTAAGTCTAGGATCAAACTTAGGGACTTGGGAAAAAAGGTTGCGGTGGTAATATTTAGGAAAACCTTGCGGTAACCGGTAACTCAAATAGTTGTTTGTTTTGTTTGTTGTGGTATTGAAATAAATAAATGCGGCGGATTTGAGAAAAGTTTGATTGTGTGATAGATGCACTGAGTATGCAGATGAATGGGTTGAGAAGGTCTTTAGCTAGTGTTACTTAGGAATGCATCAGACTATGAGATCATGCTACACCCATGCACAGCAAGTCATTTTCCAATGCAAATGTGGTGCTCCTAAGTCTAGGATGCATGTGTTGAATGCAAAAGTGTTCATAGAGCTTATTCTTAAGTCTCCACTCTTATGCGATGATGCAAGATGCACAAAGGCAAGGTGACCACACATAATCATATCCTATCTCTAGGATGCATGCGATTCGTTAATAGCAAACAGTGCTTATTCCTAAGCTCCTATCTCTTGATTATGTGTTCTAATCTGACTCTCTCGAGACTAGATTCTAACCTGACTTTTCCAAGCCTAGATCCTGTCCTTAGACTACCCTCCCGAGTATCTCTAATGGATGAATGAGGCATACATAGTACAAGATGATCACATAGAATGAATATCCCCAGTTAAGCTAGCTAAGTGCTTTTCAACCCATTCAACAGATTTAGCTACTCAAGCGTAAATAGCAGAGAGTGAATAGATACAGAGAAGTAAATTCCATTTTTATAAATGAGTTTGAATACAAAATAGAAATGGAAGATAAAGGTAGAAAGCTTGGTAGCAATCCTTTGCTGACCGAGGCTTTTACACTGGCAATCTCTATTCGATTCAAAAGATATTCCTGCTTCCGCAAAAGCTGGCCCTCTCTATGATCTTGAAGCTCCCGACGCTCTCCCAAGCTCACTGGAACGATCTATCAGCACAACCTTCTTCTCTTGCTTCTGCCTTAAGGTAAAATAAAATCTAAGAACAGGGCTAAACTATGAATAGAACTTGTGAACTCATAAACAGCTAAACTTGTTAACCCTTTTTATGAAGGATGCCTTCGGTATTTATAGAGTTTCCGGGGTGAAAGGCAGCTTCTCTCTTATGATTGCACAAATGGGATGGCTTTAATTCTCTGACTGATGCGTCGAATATTTGTCACTGAAAAGCTGAGTGTACTTGTTATTGTTAGCGGCTTGTCAACATAATTCGGATTCGACCGTCAACAGCTTTCTTTCCCATCGTGATTAATTATTCCTTTCACCCAGATGTGCCCACCAAGTTGCATAAGCTCTATGCGGCAATCCTTCTTGAGCAGATGTTTGCGAGCACAAATCACCACAAAGCCTTGCGGTAATGCTACGCTCGTCCGTTGATTTCTTCTGATCGCGCTTTTCGCCTTGCATCAACGCATATTTTGCATAAAAACACAAAAGTTAACTGTATCTATGCGATGAACGCATGCGAAACAATGTTATAAACTTAATGCTTTCTGGACGCAATCTTACATATTTCATCAACACAAACCTTCATTGTTTAATAACTTAGCAATGTAATAACATGCATTTCTACCCGTTATCACTCCCCCAAATTTAAACAATGCTTGTCCTCAAGCATAAGCTAAAGATTTCCTTTAGCAAGTCAACCACAGTTCTCTTTTCCTAGATTTCTCAAGGATACTTCATTAAAATCCTATACACTAAAATTTCCTTAAGTCTTATTCAAGTCTCCTCTAAAAATATTTCTAAGATCTAGGGACCGCAAGTTTAACCTTCAAAAAAACTTTACTAAATTCCGGGACATCGCATGATTTATTTCAAAAAGAATACTTTTCCACCGGGATGTCCATTGATTTTTATCCTTGCATATTTCTTGACATTCTTATTTTTTCTTTGACCTTGTGCTGATCCAAGTGTCTTGCCTTCATTTTGGCTTGCCCCCACGTGTGTCATGCGGACATCCAACCACGAGCAATGCGTTCTTTCTCAGACTAAACTCATACCTACTTGGCAGCAGAGTTACGGTCATTTATTTATACGTTGATCCTGGCGACTTACTTTCGTTTTGGCTTGCCCCCACGTGTGTCATGCGGACATCCAACTACTGGTAGGTGCCTTTTACAACTTAACTCTTATCAACATAGATTTCCCTATTGCGTTGATAGTGGATGTCACACCCCACCCCAGACCACCCTCTTAGCCTAGGAAAGGGCATGACTGCAGCAGTTATCAATCCTTTGGTTGACACTTACTGCCTAATAAATCTTGTGGAAATAACTCTAATACCCATGAACAAATTCAACAACCAACTGATTAAGTCAAGTAGGACAACAACAATGGATAAGTATGCCCATTCTATCACAACAATGTAATGTTTATACAACTCCAAGACTTATTACCAAAGTTACAACAACAACTGTAAAACCCTCTGGAAGTGTAACTGTGGAACGTGGCAGACCTTGACCTTAGCAGTACCCTGGATCTCCTCACCTTTCGCTACCTGGGGGGGGGGGGGGGGGATAAAACATAAAACATGGAAAACATGAGCTAAAAAGCCCAGTGAGTGGTTGTGAACCCCGAATCCTAATTTCTCTACTTGAGTATATTCCCTATTGAGATTAGTGTGATGAGTACGTTGATGTGGAAACTAGTGTGGAATGGTAGAGAAAAGAATGGAAATTAGAAGAAAAGAGGAAATTTGGAAGGTTGACTTTTGGGGAAAATTTAGAAAAATTTGACTAAGTATAGAAATTGGTGGGTTGATGCGTTGGAAGAGTGGTTGGGGATGGCATGCGGCTGAAGGAAGAAAAATGGAGATGATGCGTTAGAAGGCACACGGGTGGGCAAGGCATGCATGGAAAGACAGCTATGTGTCGAGCAGCCACGGCCAGCGCCTAGGCCATGCATCGAGTAGCCCCAGCTGGATGCATGCGTCGAGTGGATACCCCTATGCATTGAGCGCACTGCCGAGCGGCCATGCCCTACGTTTAGCGCACTACCGAGCAGCCACGCTCGTGCCCTAAGCGCACTACTAAGCGGCCACGCCCATGCGGTGAGCACCCTATCGATTTGCCCTGCCATGCAGCCAAGCCCGCAGCCCATGCGAGCGAGCGAGCGATAGCCAGCACACGCCACACGGCCATATGCCTAAGGACCCGGTCAAGCATCAAGGCGCCGCACGCAGCCCATGCGGCCAAGCACACCCATGCATCGAGCGGCCAGCCTATGCAGCGTGTCGCCAGCACCATACGCCCATGCGAAGCAAGCCATTCGAGTGAGCCATGCATCAAGAATGGACGATCAACCTATGTGTTGGTGATGGTTAGCTCTTTGCGATGGCTAAGTTGAATTGTGATGATAGTGAATTGGCTTGCTATGCGTTGAGTAGAGGCTATGCGTTGCATATGGACTAGGCGTTGAGCAACCAAGAGTTGGACGCATACAAGGATGAAATCATCAGGATAACATCATCAAAATCATGTGTCTTCATAGGAGGAAAGCCTTGAGCCTTAAAAATTTGAGGTGGTGGCATCAGATTAGAAGCCCATGCATTGGCAACGTGGGAAGAAGACACTTAGCTTGCGATGACTACAACATTGCATTGATGGGATGAGAAGGAGACACTTGGCCATGCAGCCAAGTAGGTGGTGTCAATTCCGGAGAAGGTTTGTACGCCTATAAATAGAGCCAAGAGACTTCATTTTTTTAGATCATAACTCAGAAATACTGTAAAAGAGTGGGAGAGTGGAGCAAACCTTATGTTGGAGCCAAATCCATGCATTAGACATAGAGGACACATTGGACAGTGAGGTCTAAAGAGGATGCATCAACTTGGGATGAGGAGTTCTCCCAATTTACTCGTGCGTTTGGAGTGATTCCAAATGCACCTGAGGCTCTTAAAGTATATTTTTCAGGGTAGGGATGCCGGAAGAAAATCTCGAAGGGATCGGGCTAGAAACTGAAAAAGAAGACAGAAGGGTTATGCTGTTGGATCAGTGTGGACCAGTCTTGAAGATTCTGTGATTCTAGCCAAACATGAGGAGTTCTGAGCTCAAAATTTAGGGTAAGCTTCCTGAGACATTTTAGAACATGTTTGTAGAAGGAAGTATCTCAAAATAAGGTTTAGAACTATGAATAATCTAAGCTATATCTTGAATTTGGATTCTAGGGGTGAAAAGAGAGCCCGAGGTAGAAAAGGAAGCTACTAGAGTGAAAAACTCCTAAGCAATCAAGGTGAGTGGCTAAAACGTTTTGACTAAAACATTTGCTTAACTGTTTGGTTACAACATGTTATAGAAATTATGTTTTAAAAAGCTATTTATATGTGTAGCATGCATTAGTACCTTTAAAGCCATGTTTTTATATGTGTTATACTTTACATGCTTTAAAGAGAAAGTCATTTATGACTAGTGTTACATAAAATGCGATATCGAAGGACATTTGAGAAGGTATCTGCCCAACTAAATACTGAAGGACATTTGAGAAGGTACCTATTGGTACTAAAGGACGTTTGAGAAGGTACCAAACAAACTAGATATTGAAGGACGTTTGAGAAGGTATCTGAACAGAAGTACCTAAGGTATGACGGTACTTAGTATGGCCACGTGCACATAGGTAGAGTCATAAATTGAGCAAAAGGGTTCTCTCTTTACTAGTAGTTGGTGTTGGGGTTGTTTTTATCCACAGTAAGGGTTATTCTCAACTAAGAAGTAGTTTTACTGTTTTATGATTAAAACAGCTTTATATGTTTTATGCTTGAAAAATGTTTATACTGCAGTACAAATTCTGTAGAAACTTATATTTCAGTTAAACTCTTTATTGAGATTTTGCATGAGAATCAATTATCTTTCTTAAGTGACTCATTGGGCGCAAGCTCACCCCGTTTTCAAATGTTTTCTTCCCCCCCCCCCCCCCCCCCCCCCAAGGTAGCGGTCAAATCCTCTGAAGATAGCTCTGCATCTGCTTTGCCACTAAAGGAATAAGAGATTTGTAACCCGTTGGTGTAAGTGGTTATTGTTAATATTGTACACATGTTACTGGTTTTCATATAGGGACTAGGGTTTTTGGGTTTTGGGACTTGTAAATCTAGTGTTGTAATGACTCTAAATATGTTATGTTTCTAAATTAATAAATTTTGGCCTAAAGACATTCCGCTGTATATAAGTTATATTTTGGTATCAGAGTTATTCCGCAAGAGTTATTAGGCAGTAAGTGTCAGCCAAAGGGTTGATAACTACTGCAGTCATGCCTTTCTCTAGGCTAAGAGGGTGGTTTGGGGCGAGGTGTGACGGTGGTGCATTTAGATAAACAGATAATTTGTCAACAGAAATATACTTTTGGGAAAGCAATGCATAGTCAACAAGAACATTACCACAAGTTCATTATTATTTTCCAGCCAAACCGCTGGACAATCCCCAGCTCGACTGCTAGTTAAAACAATCAACCCCAGCTTGACTGCTGGTTATCACATAATAAAACATCCCCAGTACTTTCACACGTATACTAAGACCAGAACAATTCCTGTGGAAACTTTCCCTGTACCCTATTATCCTTCCAATGTGCACATCGACTATTTTCCTGCTAGCTATGCTTAGGTAACTTGACTATATTTTCCATCGGTCGTCACCAACTATCATTTCCTGCCGACCGAAGCCGACTATATTTTCCCGCAAAGTACCCTTTTCAAGCATGCTAACTATGTATCCCGGGAACAATTTTAGTCTCCAAAACAAACATACAAGCAATATCTCAACAAGCATAGTAATCAGATAAACATATATCCCTGATCATGCCAATTTAACATTATCCCCTATATATATTTACCTATATATAGAAATTATATCAATAATACAATACACAATAACAACTCACCCTTGTTGGTTAGGAACTTTCCTTTCCGAAGTTTCTTAAGTTTCCTTGGTTCCCCTTTTGAACCCTAAATTCCAGATTCAAATATCAGCTTAGATTACTCATAATTACAGACCTTATTTTAAGATATTCCTTCTAAAAACATGTTATAAAATGTCCCAGGAAGCTTACCATAAAATATTAGCTCAGAACTCCTCGTGGTTTAGCCATAATCTTCAAAATATCAATACTGACCCAACTTACCCGACAGCCTGACCCTTCTGCCTTTTTCTCAACTTCTAGCCAGATTCCTTGGAGCTTCTTCTCTGGCAACCCCACCATGAAAACTAGACTCCTTTAGCTTTAATATGGCTTTGGATAACTCCAAACACATGAGTATTCTAGGAGAACTTCTCGTTCCAAGTTGATGCTATTTTCTATCTTTTCTGCCCGATAGCATCTCCCCTCTTGGAACTTCTTGACCAACGCATGGTCTTCTCCCACTTAGTCCTCACACACTCTTCTTTATGTCCTTTGAAGAGAATTTGAGTTCTCATCTGAAGTCCTTGGCTCTATTTATAGGCGTCCAAGATTTCTCCATGGCCGACACCTCTTACTTGGCCACATGACCAAGTGTCTCTTCCTTACACCATCAACGCAATCTTGCATCAGCATAAGCCAAAATGTCTTCTTCTCCTTTCACCAATATATAGCCCCCATCCTGTACATGTTCTTATGCCTCCACCTAATTTTCTTAAGTTTTAAGAATTCCTCCTAACAAGCCACATGTCCGTATGACATCCTCCATGAGTTCATCCTTCTTATGCGTCTACCAACCCTTGGATGTTCAACGCGTATTAGGCCATCAACGCATAGTCAATACTCAATGCATATCCTATAATAAACGTATAGCAAGCCAATTCACTACCATCGCAATCCAACTTAGCCATCGCAAGAGCTAGCCATCACCAACGCATAGGATGGCCGCTCATCCTCGACGCATGGCTCACTAGGTATCACTGCAAGGCATGCTCGACATGGGTGCATGGTGCTTGGCATAGACGCTAGCCGCTTGACACATGGTCGTGTGGCTTAGGTGCTACCACTGATGCATGGGCATGCTTGGCCGCATGGGCATGCTTGGCTGCATGGGCATAGCCATTCGACAGAGTGCTCGCTGCATAGGCATCGACGCATGGGTATGGCCGCTCGGCAGGCCCGACAACGTTTGACGCATGGCGCTTGGCAGACGCATGGGCTCTCGGCAGGCTTGGCAGTGCTCGACACATGGGCTGGGTACATTGACGCATGCCTTGGCAGTTTGACCGAGGCTGCTCGACGCATGGCTGGGCATCTGGCCAAGGTTGCTTGATGCATGGCTGGGCATTTGGCCAAGGTTGCTTGACGCATGCCACCCTCCAACCCTCGTGCCATCCCAATGCCTCACCCTCAGCTGCCATCCTTCAACCGCCTGCCACCCTTCAACGCATCATTCCATTTTCCTTACTTCAGCTGCATGCCATCCACCAATAACCCTTCAAACGCATCAACACAAACTTTCCAACGCATTGGTCCCTTCCAACGCATCACTTCACTTCCTTCAACCACATGGATGCATACCATCCTTCCAACGCATCCTACGCATCCATCATATAGGTTTATACTTAGCCAAATTTCCAAGTGTTTCCCCAAAAGTCAAGCTTCCAAATTCACACTTTTTCTTCTTCGTTTGCCCAAGTAATCTCTCCAAGATCTTATGGCCAACGTTTAGCACATACCAACACATTGTCACACACTTAGTCAAATTTCACCAACTAAAGCTTAACTAAAAACTACTCAAGGAAATTCTATTCAACACTTAGAAATTTTCCTTCCCTTCAACATAGGATTTAACTTTTACTTAGTTAATTTTCTTGACCACCTACTTAAGTAGGAAAAATGGAAATCCGGGTTTCACAGTGGAGTTTTTTTTTTTTTTTTTTTTTTTTTTTTTTTTTTTTTTTTGGCAAGGTCGAAGATAAACACCTCACCCCCAAATTTAAAATGCGGCAATGTCCCCATTGCCAAAAGATTGAAAGAATCATGCAATGTTCTTAGGAAGCTATGTAAAGAGAGTTTGAAAGAAAGCTAGCAGACCTCTAACTTCTAGAAATATTTCATGAGGTGACTTTTCTAAGATTAAGTTGATTCTAGTATAAATGAGAAAAAATAGAAGCATGTGTTTCATCATTGAAATCATAATTTGCAAAGAACTCATGTAGTGACTTACTAAATTTATCAATGTTAAATGATTGCAGTAATCAAAGAGGATGTGGTGATAAAATATTCAAAATCAAAATACGTTGCGATGGTGCAAAATTTGAAATAAAGTTAAGGAAGAATACAACCCCCAAATTTGTGGTGTCGCCGCATTATATGTTGAAGCATCCTGCTTTATGGTGATCTTCTATCTTTTGGATTGCGGTGACGACGTGAAATTTCTTCTTCGTATAGTGCCTCCACAATCATGTACCTTTATCGTTTACAAAGAAACATCGAGAGGGTCAAATGATAAAAAAAAGTTAACAAAATTTTTCGCCTTTTTTTTTTAGAAGAAGTAATAAGTAAAATGCAGATAGATAAATGATGATTAAAGTGTCGAAGAAATGAGAGTTCAAGAACCAAACAAAGGATACTCCAGAAGGCTTGTGCCCCAGATGATGTTGCTTGCCAGTGCAGGGGCCACTCCAATTTTCTCTATTCCGGGGTTTTTTAGGTCCATAGAGGTCTTTTCTTGCTGAAAATCACCCCCGCAATATACCATAACTCGCTGTCCATTAACCTTAAATGTACGTCTCCCGTCCTCAGTGATCAGCTCCACCGCACCATGTTGGAATATTTCTTTAATGATGAAGGGTCCAGACTAACGCGATTTTAACTTGCCAGGAAAGAGTCGTAGTCGTGAATTGAAGAGTAAGATCTTTTATCCCACATGGATTGTAAAACTCGAACCCTAATTATTTCAAGTAAGAGTAAGTAATGTGATGTCTTCTAATGAGCTAAATGAAGCCATGTATTAGGAAGGGTAGAAGATGGAAGCAAGAAGAAATAGGCTCTTGGGTGGCTAAGTGTAAAACTAGGACAAAACTCGACCAGGCTAAGGAAGGTCATGCTTGATGATGGAATGCATAATAAGCATACCATCTAATGAGGTATGGTGCTGAAGTAATATTGTGAGTGAAGTTAGCAAAAGGAAATTTGCTAAATCCTAGCCCTTCATCACTAATAGTGGGCCAGGTGGCACAAGGAGGGTTCATACTGGATTTTGGGTGGTAATATAAGTAAAAAGGTCGAGTTCATAGGGTCGGTTTGGACAAACTACTTAGGCTATATGTGTAATTTTAGTGGCATTCGAAAGCTCTATGTGTCTATTTTCTATGTCTGGGCTGCTGGAAGGAAAACTCGATGGAATAAGGCCGAAGGGGCAAAATAATGACGAAGGGTTCATTTCTCGAGTGAATCTAGGCCATCAGTGAATAATTGAAGCTCCAGGACAAATTACGAAGCGTTTTGGGCTTAAAATTTGAGAAAATATTCTTAACTCAGTTATAAACAACCTTATAGAATGAAACTTTTTAAGAGAAGGCCTGGAAATCAAGTTATATAATTTTGAAATTTGAACTGGAAATTGTTGAACAAGCACGCAACTGCTTGAATTGGGGCCAATGATGAAGTTTTGAATCTCCATATTAAATGACGAGGAATTTTGAGTTGAAGTTTTAAGTTAATGTTTGAAACTTAATTTTAAACATGTTTGATGAAGGAAGTTACTTCAAAAGAGGGTTGGATTTTGAGTTATCATTTTTTTAAATTGTAACAGAGAAGATATGCATAAGCAGACAAGTGCTTGGGAAGAACAAGCAAACAACTCATATGGAGAAAGAGGATCTCGCTAATGAAGGAAATCTCGCTAATTTTGTTATGAGGATGTCGCTCTAGAAGGGAATCTCTCTAGAAATTGGGTTGAAACTCGCTGGTAAGGTTAGTATCGCTAGGATGACAGTCTGTCAGGAAAAGCTTGATCTCGCTCATGAGGATCTTGCTCATGAGGAGGATCTTGCTAGTAAAGTTGTCTTTGTTGATGAAAGTTCCTTTAGTAAATGAACTATTTGAGGTATTTTGCTAAGAATTCTTAGTAGTTTAACCGGGAATTATGTCCTTTCAAGCCAAGAAGAGCTAGGAGAGGCGTATAACCCGTTAAGAGGCCTACGAACTGTGAGTGACTATGTGATGAATTAATGTTTTAATGATTTAGAAACTATGATTTCCTTGAAGTTAATTCTCATGCTAAGTGTTAGAAACTATTATTTCTTTGAAGATATTCCTCATGCTAAGTGTTTAAATGAAGTGCCAAGCAACGTATTTGTGAAATTGTTTCTCATGCTAAGTAAAGCATGTTTTCAATGGAATTGACATGATTTAAATATGTTATCTTGTCCAAATACTTTCAGCATGTCTTAGTAACTTCATGTTCATGATGTTTACTAGTGTATGGGTTTTCAAAGTATGTTTTCCATGTCTAACGCATGCTAGTGCTTTTTACAAGCTGGTTCAGTATGTTTTGAGCCAACTTATTTCACAAAGTATGAAGCATGCGTTAGGGTTAAAGCTAAGGTTGAATGAAGCTTGATGTACTATGTTTTAAATACCTAAGGTTGTAAAAGTACATGCGTTGGTATTCCTAAACAAAATGAAAAGGTGATACTAAAGGTAAGGAAGGTATCCTAAAGCTATATTTGAAAACTATTCTTTTAATGCTCTTCGAGAACTTGATAGCTTAAGTGAGCTGGATACTGAATGTAAGGTAGGTATCTGAATAAATGTACCGAAGGTGTTGACGGTACATAGAAAACACCACGTGCACGTTGGTAATATGACATTGAGGGATTGAGCAAAAGGGTTCTCCCCGACTAAGATTAACGTTGAGGGATTGAGCAAAAGGGTTCTCCCCGACTAAGGTTGACGTTGAGGGATTGAGCAAAAGGGTTCTCCCCGACTAAGGTTGACGTTTAGGGATTGAGCAAAAGGGTTCTCCCCGACTAAGGTTGATGTTGAGGGTTAGATCTAGTAGTTCACTCTTAATTAAGGATAAAGAGAGGTCGAAGTATGGGTCTCCTAGGCTATATACCAGCAAAAGGAGGTCGAGGTATGGGTCTCTTGGCCGGTAACAGACGTTGGGAGCTAGAGCGATGTATGCTCGTTCTCAACTAAGGAATAATGATGCTTAATGATGGTTTTAAAGGTTTTGTGTACACGTTTTCTTGGTACATTTTAGTTCCATTATTATGTTTTCGAGCTTTCAGTTTAAGTATGAGATTTATGTTTTTATTGTCACTCACTAGGCTTCTAGCTCACGTTTTCAAATGTTTTCCTTGTTAGGTAGCGGTCAGTTCCCAAAAGACTTTTCTGCTGCTGCTCTGCCACTCAAAGAAACAAGTTGAAGGAAGTGTAAATTAAAACCTATATCAGTTAGTATACATGTGTCTATCAAGTGACTAGTATTCTAGATGGGGCTCACTAAGTTGTAATATTCATGTATGAACAATGCTGCGAAACCCTGTAATGTAAATGTGTTAAGTTCCGTGTTAATATGTTGGTTCCTTGATGATAAGTATGTATTCAGCGTTTGAGTAAAAGTTAACAGTTTTGTTAGGCAGTAAGTGCCAGCAAAAGGGTTGGTAACTGCTGCAGTCACCATTCCATCCAGGTTAAGAGAGTAATCTAGAGTGGGGTGTGACAAGTTGGTATCAGAGCAAAAGATTTTGGGAAGAGAGAAAAAAAGTATATATATAAGTCTGAGTCTTAAGTCCTTAGCATGTGTACTACCTAAGTATGAGGAAGATGTCAAGTAAAAGTGGCAAGCAGAGCAGGCAGATAGACAATGGGAACCCTGACCCTACCTTTAAGAAGCTCGGAGAGGTAAAGGCCCAGTAAATCAGGAAACAACTTCTGACGGGGAGTCAAGGATTCTGCAAACAGGAACAGATTCTCAATTAGAGGACAGAATATTTAACAAGATCACCAAGAGGTTGGCGGAAAGTGTTGAATCCATTCTAGCAGATTCGGAAAGGAAGTACGGTACTGAGAATGACATAATAGGAATTGATAAAGGACAGAGAGCTACAAGTCATCATAGTGTAGGAAGGAAGAAGTCAAGACTTGTGGTTAGTATGGGTAATAGATTAAGGTTTTAGCATCGTACCGAGTTGGTAGCTAGTTTGGGTCAGAAACCCTTATGCACGAATTGTGGTAAGCATCATCGGGGGACATGTTATTAATGGAAAAACGTATGTTTCCAATACGAATAGGTAGGACATTTCAAGAAGGAATGGCCAGCTAGGTCGAGGAGTTCAGGTAGAAAACGATATGACTGTACAGATGATAGATAAGCCTAGTGGCTCAGAAGCCGAGGAAGGAATTCAAAAGAAGGAAAATGAGAAAGGAAGCAGGACGACCTCATTGTCAGGGCAGGTTTTACGAAGTGTCCTACTGGGAGGCAGAGGAGTCACCTAATGTTGTGAATGGTAAAGTAACTTTATGTACCAGTACATTTATGAACTAGTTGCCTATGGTGTTATCTGATATGTTGCACTGTTTGTAAGAAAGATTGTAGAGAGCATGTCCCTAAGTAGCTATTATTATATTGTAGAAAGGTTGTAATAGTATAAGAGTTTTATAGGCTCTGGAGTAGTTGTTGATAAGTATAGTTATAAAGTGATTCCATTAGAATTCCTAGAATTGATGTCACTCTAGAGCATGGATTTTCTAAATAAATGTTACAACCGTATGAATTGTGTTAAAGATGGATAATATTCGAGAGATTTGGTAGCCAAGAGACAGTATTTGTAGGAAGCAAAGGAATACTTTCAGGAAGCCTAATATCAACAGTGAAGGCTAGAAAGCTGTTAAGTAAAAGATGGGAAGCTTATTTAGTACATGTGATGGTTTCATAGGACGAGAAGATGAAACCGGAGGATGTACCAGTTGTACAAGAGTTCCTGGACGTTTCCCCTAAAAAGTTATTAGATTTACCATCTCACAAGGAAGTTGAGTTTACTATCGATTAAATTCTAGATACAACACCTATTTTTTAGGTACCATAAAGGATGATGCTAGAAGAACTTAAGGAGTTGAAAGTTTAGTTACAGGAATTAATAAATAAGGGTTACAACAGATCCAGTGTGTCACCTTGATGACATATTAGTGTATTCAAGCAGTAGGGAAAATCATGGGAATCATTTGAGGATAGTTTTGCAGACACTGCGAAAGAAGCAGTTGTATGCCACGTTCAGCAAATGTGATTTCTGGTGAGACCAGGTTGTATTTCTTGGTCATATGGTTCCAGCAGCAGGAGTGAATGACTCTAGATGCTTTAAATGTTTTAAGTAAATTGCTAAAGCTTATGAATGTTTAGCAATGTATGTTTACTGAAAGCTATTTATAACAACTGTTCTCAAATAGTTACCAAGCAACGCACCTCACATTAATGTTGTATTTATGCTATGTTTTACAATGACCATGAGGATGCGTTAGTAAGAATGTTTTGGGCAACTAAGTCATTGAGAAATAAGAATATGCAAGTTGAGTATGAGTGGCTCAGTACTGAAGTACACGGAGAAGGTACTGAAGCTCGGTCTTAGAAATTGAATAGCTCGATACTGAAGTACATGGAGAAGGTATCTAAGCAGCTCGATATTGAGGTACACGGAGAAGGTATCTGAGCAGTAGTACCTAAGGTACGATGGTACTTGAACTAGAATTGTACAATTAAGGGAAAAGTTGTGATTGTTAGTGTCGAAACACTCCATTCTAACCATGAATTGATGTTGAGAGATTGAGTAAAGATTCTCTCTCAACTAAGAATGCAAGTTATGATTGTAGGAAGAGAGCAAGAGGAGCTCCTTCCCAGTTAAGTAGTAATGCAGTAAAGAATGATAAGAAGTGATCAAAACAACCACTTTAGACTAATAGACTAAGGCATAGTCTAACAAAATAAGAAAAGTGTTAGGTGATGATTGTTTTGTCAACAAGTGAAACCTGGAAGGCAAAGGCCGGCAGGATTACTCAATCCACTACCGGTACCTGAGTGGAAGTCGGGAGTCATACAGGTAAACATAGACTTTTCACTAGAAATAGAAGTATAGCAGGTTTGCTCAGAGGTTAGTGGCAAAGTGAAGTCTATTCTCGTGAATTCAGAGGAAAAAGGTGTAATCTAGAGGAAGTTCTAGTCAAATTAATCCTAAGAGGAGGGAAAAGATGAGCAACAGTGAGCTCAAAATGTATTAGGGGTACATTGAGTATAAAAGTAAGGAACAAAATGGTCAGCAAAACACAAAAAGGAAAAGGTCCGATTTGCTGATGTTCCAGGTAATAGCTCGAAATTTGAGTTGTAACTGAGCTAGGGACTGGTATAGTTAAGAAGACTTTATGTATACTATATGGTAAGCCATAGTTTGGGAAATGTTATAGTACAAAGAATGTCTTCTCCCAAGTATGGATAGAAAGGACATCCTAAGAAGAGTGCTCTCGGTCAGGTCAAGAAGTCTAGTTGACACAAATATTGATTTCACAGCTAGAAGTAATTCAAAGGTATGATAACTGGAAAAGAATGTTCCAGTGGTATTGCTGGGAAATGAAAAAGGACTAACCTAGTAACAAATGAATATTATGACTCAGTGGAGAATGGAATAGTCACCAGAAGGTGTGACAAGTGAACTATAAGGACCAAGTTGTTCATACATATTAGTACTACTTAATATGAATAGAGTTAATATCAAAGTAGCGCAGCGGAAGCATAGTAAAAAGGAGAAAAGAAGAAAGAAACGAAGAAGGTTGTAAAGTTTACGATCAAAGGATGTTATGAAACTCTGGTTATAAGTAAGTCCATGCAAATTTCGAGAACAAAATTTCTTTTAGAAGGGAAGAATTTGTAAAACCCGAACCCTAATTACTTCAAGTAAGAGTAGGTAATGTGATGTCTTTTAATGAGCTAAATGAAGCCATGTCTTAGGTAGGGTAGAAGATGGAAGCAAGAAGAAATAGGCTCTTGGGTAGCTAAGTGTAAAACTAGGACAAAATTCGGCTAGGCTAAGGAAGGTCATGCTTGATGATGGAATGCATAATAAGCATATGAATGAGACCATGCAATATAATGAGGTATGGTGCTGAAGTAACATTGTGAGTGAAGTTAGCAAAAGGAAATTTGCTAACTCCTAGCCCTTCATCACCAATAGTGGGCCAGGTGGCACAAGGAGGGTTCATGCTGGATTTTGGGCGGTAATATAAGCAAGAAGGTCGAGTTCATTGGGTCAGTTTGGACAAACTACTTAGGCTATTTGTGCAATTCTAATGGCATTCAAAATCTCTGTGTGTCTACTTTCTGTGGCTGGCTGCTGAAAGGAAAACTCGCTGGAATAAAGCCGGAGGGGCAAAATAAAGACGAAGGATTCATTTCTCAGGTGAATCTAGGCCATCAGTAAATAATTGAAGCTCCAACATGAATTACGAAGCTTTTTGAGCTAAAAATTTGAGGAAATATTGTTAACTCAGTTATAAACAACCTTGTAGAATGAAACTTTTTAAGATGAGGCCTAGAAATCGAGTTATATAATTTTGAAATTTGAACTGGAAATTGTTGAACAAGCAGGCAGTTGCTTGAATTGGGGCCAATGATGAAGTTTTGAATCTTCAGATTAAAAGACGAGGAATTTTGAGCTGAAGATTTAAGGTAATGTTGCTAACTCAATTCTAAATATGTTTGTAGAAGGAAGTGTCCTCAAAAGAGGGTTGGATTTTGAGTTATGAATTTTTGAAGTTGGAACAGAGAAGCTATGCATAAGCAGACAGCTGCTTGGGAAGAACAAGCAAATAGCACATATGGAGAAAGAGGATCTCGCTAATGAAGGAAATCTCGCTAATTTTGTGATGAGGATCTCGCTCTAGAAGGGAATCTCTCTAGAAATTGGGCTAAATCTCACTGGTAAGGTTAGTATCGCTAGAATGACAGTTTGCCAGGAAAAGCTTGATCTCGCTCATGAGGATCTCGCGCATAAGAAGGATCTCGCTCATGAGGAGGATCTCTCTAGTATAACTGTCTTTCTTGATGAAAGTTCCTTTAGTAAATGAACTATTTGAGATATTTTGCTAAGAATTCTTAGTAGTTTAACCGGGAATTATGTCCTTTCAGGCCAAGAAGAGCTAGTAGAGGCGTATAACCCGTTAAGAAGCTAACGAATTGTGAATGACTATGTGATGAATTAATGTTTTAATGATTTAGAAACTATGATTTCCTTGAAGTTAATTCTCATGCTAAGTGTTAGAAACTATGATTTCTTTGAAGATATTCCTCATGCTAAGTGTTTAAATGAAGTGCCAAGCAACGTATTTGTGAAATTATTTCTCATGCTAAGTAAAGCATGTTTTCCATGGAATTGACATGATTTAAATATGTTATCTTGTCCAAATACTTTCAGCATGTCTTAGTAACTCCATTTTCATGATGTTTACTAGTGTATGGGTTTTGAAAGTATGTTTTCCATGTCTAACGCATGCTAGTGGTTTTTACAAGTTGGTTCAGTATGTTTTGAGCCAACTTATTTCACAAAGTATGAAGCATGCGTTAGGGTTAAAGCTAAGGTTGAATGAAGCTTGATGTACTATGTTTTAAATACCTAAGGTTGTTAAAGTACATGCGTTGGTATTCCTAAACAAAATGAAAAGGGGATACTAAAGGTAAGGAAGGTATCCTAAAGAGTTTTCTATGCTATATTTGAAAACTATTCTTTTAATGCTCTTCGAGAACTTGATAGCTTGAGTGAGCGTTGGATACTGAAGGTAAGGAAGGTATCTGAATAAATGTATCGAAGGTGTTGACGGTACATAGAAAACACCACGTGCACATTGGTAATACGATGTTGAGGGATTGAACAAAAGGGTACTCCCCGACTAAGGGTGACGTTGAGAGATTGAGCAAAAGGGCTCTCCCCAACTAAGGTTGACGTTGAGGGTTAGATCTAGTAGTTCACTCTTAACTAAGGATAAAGGGAGGCTGAAGTATGGGTCTCATAGGCTATATACCAGCAAAGGGAGGCCGAGGTATGGGTCTCTTGGCCGGTAACAGACGTTCGGAGCTAGAGCGATGTATGCTCATTCTCAACTAAGGAATAATGATCCTTAATGATGGGTTTAAAGGTTTTGTGTACATGTTTGCTTGGTACATTTTAGTTCCGATATTATGTTTTTGAGCTTTTAGTTTAAGCATGAGATTTATGTTTTTATTAAGTCACTCACTGGGCTTCTAGCACACGTTTTCAAATGTTTTCCTTTTTAGGTAGCGGTCAGTTCCTAAAAGACTTCTCTGCTACTACTCTGCCACTCAAAGAAACAAGTTGAAGGAAGCATAATTGAAAACCTGTATTAGTTAGTACACATGTGTTTGTCTAGTGACTAGTATTCTAGATGGGGCTCACTAATTTGAAATATTCATGTATGAACAATGCTGCGAAACCCTGCAATGTAAATGTGTTAAGTTCCGAGTTAATATGTTGGTTCTTTGATGATATGTATGTATTCAGGGTTTGAGTAAAAGTTAACAGGTTTGTTAGGCAGTAAGTACAAGCAAAAGGGTTGGTAAATGTTGCAGTCACCATTCCATCCAGGTTAAGAGGGTAATCTAGAGTAGGGTGTTACATGGATATTTTTACTGCATATGTGTTTTTCATGCCAGTGCTTTGCACGCTCTTTGTAGATCTTTGCGTTCTCATATGCGTTAATCCTCCATTCCTCTAGCTCGACCAGTTGAAGTTTTCTCGCTTCTCCTGCTTTCTCCAAGTCAAAGTTTAGCTTCTTCACCGCTCATAGTGATTTGTATTCCAGCTCCAAAGGCAGATGACATGCCTTACCAAATACCAACGCATATGGGGACATACCTATGGGTGTTTTAAATGCAGTCTGGTATGCCAACAACGCATCTTCAAGCTTTGTTGCCTAATCCTTTCACGAAGGCCTTACCACCTTCTCAAGTATCAGCTTGATCTCTCGATTGGACACCTCGGCCTGACCATTCATCTGCAGATGGTATGCGGTGGCCACTTTATGGAGAATGTTATATTTACGTAGCAGTTCCTGATAGTATGATTGACAAAGTGGGATCCTTCATCACTTATTATTTCACGTGGGGTGCCAAAACGAGTGAAAAATGTTTTTCTTCAGGAATTGAGAGAATATCCCCGCATCGCTTGCGGTACATGCCACTGCTTCTACCCACTTGGATACATAGTCGACGGCTAACAAAATATAGTTTTTACCATTTGAGGGAGGGAATGGTCTCATGAAGTCGATACCCTATACGTCGAACAACTCAAGCTCCAAGATAATATTCATCGGCATTGCACGTTTCCATGAAATGTTACCTATGCGTTGGCACCGATCACACTTCATCACGTATCAGCTGCATCCTTAAACAATGTTGGCCAAAAGAATCCACTCTGTAAAACCTTGCCTACGGTGCGCTGTCCTCCAAAGTGCCCACCATATGGTGAGTCATGACATTGCGATAATATGCGTTGTTGAGAAGCATTTGGTACACATAGTCTCATAATCTTGTCTGCCCTCTTTTTATACAGATTCGGCTCATTCCAATAATAATATCTACATTCATGTCTGAGCTTCCTCTATTGGTGATAGGTATAATCTTCAGGAAATTGCTTGCAAACCAGATAGTTGACTATGTCAGCATACCATGGTAGTTCTTCAATCTGAAATAGCTGCTCATCTGGAAACATTGCGCTCACTTCTGACTCCTTCCGGTCAACCTCAGGATTCTCCAATCTGGATAAATGATCCGCAATTTGGTTCTCCGTTCCATTGCGGTCAACTATTTCCATATTGAACTCTTGAAGGACGAGAACCCATCTAATCAGCCTTGGCTGTGCGTCTTTCTTTGTCATTAGATATTTTATCACCGAGTGGTCAGTATGGATGAGCACTTTCGTTCCCAGCAGATATGCTCTGAGCTTTTCCAACGCAAATATTACCGCCAGCAGCTCTTTTTTCCGTGGTGGTGTAGTTAGTCTAAATAGGGTTTAAAGTCTTACTTGTATATGCGATGGGATGCAAGATTGTTTTTCTCTTCTGTGCTAGTACTACTCCCATTGCATACCTACTTGCATCGCACATTATTTCAAAAGGTAGTGTCCAATCTGGTGCGATTAAAATGGGTGCAGCCGTCAATGCGTTCTTTAAAATCATGAATGCGTTGCAGCAATTAACATCAAAGTCAAATTTCCTATCAGATTCCAACAACGCACTCAGCGGTTTGCTATTTTTTAGAAATCCTTGACAAAACATTTGTAGAATCCGGCATGCCCCAAGAAACTCCTTACAGCCTTTACATCTGTTGGAGGTGGGAGTTTTTCAATTGCTTCTATTTTTGCTTTATCCACCTTCAACCCGTCCCACGATACCTTGTGCCCCAAACGATGCCTTCCTTTACCATAAAATTTCATTTTTCCCAGTTAAGAACGAGATTCGTCTCCTTGCATCTTTTCAGTATATTCTCCAGGTTGGCCAGACAGACTTCATAGGTGTGTGACAACGAGAAATCTATCTTCTAGCCATAAACTTGTTGAGACATAAAATTGTATCTTACGTCATACAATGCATGGTTAAATGATGACTTTATTTTTTGTATGTGATACTATATCTAGATATGCATTATTAATGAATTTTTTTGTAGTATGTTGCGCGTTGTCACAAGTTTCCTTGCGTTGGAACCAAGTATAATTCCTCTGCAAGTTTCTCGATGTGATCCGAGGTCGAACACAAGGATTGTTTTAGGTTAAATGCGTTACATTTGTGATATATACGACCGGGGGTTTTTCAATTTATAAAAGATGTGTGTACAGGTATTTAAACATGTGTTAAAGTAAAGTAAAGCAATAAAAATGCGATAATAAAGTAAATTGCGATAAAGGTAAAGTGCCATAAAATAAACCTAAGCTATGATGATACAAGATACAGGTTACATGATACAAGATACCGAGGTTGAGACTGACTGTGAAGATTATGCAAAGGTCGTGTTATGCGGTGGAAAGGCTTATGTGCAAAGCAGAAAGAGAAAGGATAATTAGTACAAACATCACAAGTTCCTTAATTGCGTTAAAGACATAAGTACGGTTCCACTTTTCCTTTGGCGTACACCTCTTGGTGATTGGCCGTGTTCCCACATCTATGTGGTGAAACAGGGATGAACATAATGAACGCAAGGTTGCTTCCATTTCTGGAAGTAATTCTCTTAGTTAACACATTCTTCTAACCTTCTCTCGACAGATCAGAATGGCATCTTCACTTCTGCTCTCACAAGTGAAGATGTCATCTAGCATGCTTTAGCTAAACATCTTTATTTCTTTAGCACAAATTAAATCACTTGTTTAATACATAATAATCACCAAAGGATTAAGAAAACATCGTGGAGAAAGCGATTAATGGAGGAACGAAAGTAGACAGAAAGATGGAGATGAAAATGATCAAGACATTTAACTATATAATCAAGCGTCTGATACATGATTGTGAATGAAGAGATTAATAAAATGAAATACAATTGATGAATAAGAGTTAGAAACAAATACAGATGAGTGCCAACGACTTAACACAGATCTGGATGGAGAAATTGCTTAACGGCATGTGGATCGAATGGAAGGAAGAGCTTCCATTTCAGGCTTGCTCGTCCGATAGCAGGGATCTAGGTACAGAGCTTCACGGTGAGGATTTGGAATGATTCTGCCCTGAGACTCACCTTTCGACCTTGTCTCTTTTCCTCCTAGATTTTCTCCGATCAGCACTCAGCTCAGCCTCTCTCTCAATAGCCTCATATCAATTATCCCCCGTATCAAGTATATCTTTGCAGTGAATTCTATGAGGGTATTTATAGGCGAAAAGATTTGATGTTTGACTCTTTGACTTGTGGACCCCACTTTATCGTTATGGAAATTCCGAAAATGGTGGAATAAATATTCCTTCTGTTATGAAATCAGTCCATCAAATATGCACAATGGTTAGTTGTACTCATGTCACAATCCTCCACATTTGCGTTGCTCATTTGTATCTTTCGATCGTGTGTCCACAAGCAATGTTATTTTTATTACCGCATGCGGTTGAAGTTTAGCTTTGGATCGACTATCGCATGCGCCGTCATTGTGTCGCTCGTCTCTTCATTATTCATTGACGGGCGCAATGTGACAGAGATGCGTTGTTCAGTTTCTCTTTGAGCCTTGATCGCAAGCGGTGACTTGATTTCTTGCAAAACAGAATAGAAATATCCTTTTCTACCATCTTGATGGTGTTAGTGGGTGTATTTGTGATAATTCATTATTATTGTATTTTCTGGTTAATTTTCATACAATCGATGCATATTTAATCTCTTTTGGCCATAATATCTAAATAAGGTAGCATAAATAACTTGTATTTCTACAAGTTATCACACCCCCAAATTTAGGTATATGCTTGTCCTCAAGCATATCTTCTACTAAGACAATAATGCTCAATTCCTATCCTAAATTTTTGTGTCGATTGGTTGCTCTGAATGTTACACTTGGGCACATTACTTGACATCGCAATTTCCTTCTATCCTTGCTAATTCCTAACAAATCCCTACTTTATTCTTCTATATAACAAATTTCTGCTAAAAAATGCTTTTCTAGATTTTAAATAGAATGTTTACCTCTTCTTTGTCAAAACAACTTGAGGCGTCTATATGTGGTGGTAAAATCTTGCGTCATTTATTAAAGACTGCTGATCATGGTTACACCCTTCGTTTTGGCTTGTTCCCATGGGTGTCATGCGAACATCCAACTACGGTTGTGTGCCAATCTCAACTTTAACTCATGATATTCAGAGGAGTTGTCTCTTGCACTCTTTTATTTTCTTTTTATTTAAAAAAAAATCGCTTTTCATACTGTGTTCTTCTTGGAAACCCCACCTTCGTTTTGGCTTGCTTCCACGGGTGTCATGCGAACATCCAACTACGAGCAGGCTCCTTTCAAAACTAAACTCTTATCAGGTTGGGATTGTTTTTTAGGTTTTTCCCTTGCGCTGACATTGGAGTATTGTATAATTTAATTTTGATAGAAAATGAACACATTTTCTTAATGACCGCATATTCTTAATCTCATTTGCTCAGACCTTCCCCACCCCCAAATTTAGAGATGTGCAAGGTCCTCATTGCGTTGTTTGGATAGACTAGAGAAACACTTAGAAAAAAATTTCAAAAAGAAGGTTTGAGCAGAACTTTGAAAGATAAAAGGTAAAGTACTGCTAAGCTACGAATTAACTAAATGTTACTTAGAATTTACAAAGTATGAGAAATGTTTCTGTTAGCTAGAATTTACAAAGTATGAGAAATGTTTCTAAGTGTAAACATATAATACATCATGGCAGCGCAATGAAGAACGCAAAAATAAAAGATCAAGAACATCGCAAATATCGACAAAGGATGATAAAGAAAAAGGCACAAGCAAATGGAGTGAATATGTACTCAATTGTATTGAATATTAACTAAGTATACAAATAATTACAAACTAACGCAATACAAAAACTGTTCCTGTACAAAGAATCAAGGAACATAGTTAAACTTAGAAAAATAAATGAATTGAAAACAAAATACATAATGGCCGCAAAACAAATTAAAATGTAAAGATTATGGTTGAGGAGCAGGAGGATCTGGAGGAGGGTTTTGAAGTGGGACTAAAGGAGCCTCTTCAAAAACCAAGTGTTGCCTGAGATGTAGAGGCACCATGGGACCATGAAGATATGCTGTGAGAAAATTAAAGTACTCATGTTTGCACTCTGCAAGCTGTCTTTGGTGGCGGTTGATCGTATAAGTGTTGCATTGAATATTGATCAACGCCTGCTTTGATGTGGCAGCATTGCGCTGACTAGAGACTTCCTCAAATCTCTAGTCAAAGAAGGCTTGTTGTTGAGCGAAGAGTTGTTGCTGTTGGGAGAGAAGTTGTTGTTGTTGGGCCAGAATTGACCGCATTTCTGCTAACTCAGCAGCTAGGGAGGTGACGTGGGTTACGCCTGCGATGTCTCGCCAACAATGTTTTGGGGTTGGGCAGAAGTGCTGTCACCCAAATCATGTGGGTCATCGATATGCAACGGTGGAATGGGGAGTTGCGGTGATGATGATGAAGGTGATGTTGGGGCTACTGGGTATACGGTTGGAGAATTTGGGGCAAGGAGAAGATTGGTAGAGTGCTCGTGGAGTGGAGAAGAAGGTTGTGTGAGTGGGCTTGGAGGGCGGATAACTAAGGGTAAAGGGTCCAAAGGTTCTGGATCATGCATTGGTGATTCTTGGACTTTTTCCTTTCCCTTGTCATTTTTGCGCTGCTTCTTCGGCTTGGGCTCTTGGGTGCATTCAAATCAATGGCAGGCCTCTTCAAAGGGAGCTCTGGGAAGTATGGGGAGTCCTTGAGGAGCATCCTCAGGATCTTGATGTTGATGAGGCCGTGGACTTCGTGCATGGGATCTTCATCAATGCCTATGCCCATTGACAGGCACAAACTTGAGACAGCCCATGGAAAGAAGTATTATCCTTTGATGTGCCTCACCAATGCTCTGAACTGTCTTGCGATCAACTGTCGTACATCGATTGGAATGTCGCGTGCAATGCAGTATGCAACCATAATGTGATCCCTTGAAATTTTCTTATCATGCGTTGTGCTTCTTGACCAAGTAAACCCAAGGCCTTCCCTCTGGAAGCAATGATTTGGATGCCAGGGTGCGGATGCCTTTGAGTGAAACCATCCACTTAGTGCTCAATTGCGTTAATACTCGCAGTACGTCTTCCATCTGCTATTCCGTGGGATCATCAATGATTCTGTTTCCCGGTGCATCCGGGTTGTCTTTCATCTGATACAACTCATTGATGTCCCTTGCGCCGAAGGACACCGTCTACCCTTTAAACGTCACCGCATCTCTGGTGTCGTGTAGACGTTCACGGTAGAAGTCCCTCACTACCTCTGGAACAACAATGGCTGGGCACTGACAAAAGGAGTCCCATCCATGCTCCACGATCACGCTCGTGACAAGGTCTAGTAGTGGCGTTGGCATCGGGTAGAAGCCCATCTCCATCAACATGTCGTCATTCTCTTTTCTCTTTGATGGATGCTTCTTCACCAACGCGGATTCGCTACTCTCCGCAATTGCTTTGGCCTTGTCTTTAGCCAACACAAGGTGGGTTGCTTGTCTTTGTCTCTTTTCTTGCTTTTTTCGTTGTTCCTTCTTCTCGTATTCTGCGAGTTCTTTTCCTTTCTTCTTTTGTAAGCGCCGCTTGTTGGCTTCGCGCTTCCTTTCCTTCTCTTCTCTCATTCTCCTCTCTTCTTATACCTTCTTCTTCTTCTCTTCTTCTTCCTCTTCCTTTTCTTCGCTCTTGAACTCTTCTACAAACTGCTCGGAGGCCAGTAAAAGATGTTGCTCCTCTTCGTGCTGCCTTATCTCTTCGACTCTCGATTTTTCATTATTGTGGCGCACCTCCTCATCATGCAGTCTTCTTCTTCGATCACCCTTTACGATGATGAATTGGGCCCGCACCATTTTCTCCTATTTATCTTCCTTCTATTTTCTCCTCCTTTCCTCTTATTCTATTGCGTTGATCAAAATATTAGGGTCAACAGTAGACCCTTGCGGTGCATTCTCCCTACGATGCCACATCAGGGAGGTATCATCTCCTTCTTCGCCTTTGTCGGTCACAACCAATTGCGTTGTTTTAGGTTTTGCCGACTCTCTTAGTTGCGCTAGTTCCCCCTTGTCCTCCCTCACGGAGGTGGATTCTCCATCCATCTCTGGGCTCACAGCCCTCTTCTTCTTTTCTTCTTCCTTCTTCAGGCGCCTTTCCTCACGCCTGTACTCTTTCATTTCCTCATTTTCTTGCCTTTTCTTCTTCTTGGCCTCCTCATCTTCTTCATCCTTCTTTTCTTTATTCTTTTTCTCCTTGCGATGATGGTAAGGCTCACATTCTCCAACCTGTTTCCCTTTGCTCTTCTTTTTCTTCTTTTTCTCCTCAACCACCTCTGGTTGCTTCTATGTCGCAACCTCCTCCAACGCAACTGTGGAGGGTCCGTCATGGTTTCTGCGTTGGCAGTCACCTCAGGATTCTCTAAGGCCAAAGTGCTTCTTCTGGTCTCTTCTTCCACCACTTCCTCTGTCACCGCCACTATCACCTCTCTGTAAGCAGTGGTTGGTTTACAACCCCAGCCTCAAGCAGGCCTCCTCCATTCTCCAGATTACTCTAAATGTTTCTGAATATCTCCTTGTCATCGCATCTCTTCTTTTCGCTTTCAGTGGAGACTACAGGGGTTGGGAGTGGGGTTCTTTTAATGCTTTGCCCCCTCTTGAACTGAGGTAGTCTGATGGCTAAAGGGTCTCGCCGGGGTCTACCAGTGATTCTGGGGACAGTGTGTGGTTAGGCAGCAAGACGGCGACTAGTAGCAAGGAATGCTGCCTCTCGCATGGAAAGTTGGTCAGTGGAAGGTGTTGAGGGTGAGGCAGAAGGCTGGGAAGCTTGGTCGACCATGGATGCTCGAGTGAAGGAACTGGAAAATATTAGGGTTTCTAGGAAGAAGAAAGCTCGGTACGCAAGGGGTGCTAGGGTTTTCAGAATGCAAAGAGAGGTAAAGTGTGCTCACAGATGAGAAGTGGCTATTTATAGGTTGGGCCTTGGTGGGCCCAATGCTATTTTTGCAGTGGCAGGCCTCGAGACACTCAAAAGGCTCGTTGGTTACACTCCTCTCATTTATGAGGTTTCAGAATAAATGTCCTTTTGTCTGGTTACCCATCATTTCTTTGGAATACGAAACGATTGGACTTCTCAATTTTGCAAAAAGAATTTTCTTTAATGTTTTATCGAATGGACGAAGGAAAAGATTAACGCAATGTGTTCACCAACGCAATTGCATCTTCACAGAGGACGGGCAACAATGCATGCATCCCCGCAACACACCCGTTAACTAAATGCATTTCTGGAGGATCGGGCGCACGGTATTTCTACCAGCGCATCACTACCTCAACATAGTGCATTTTGCTAAGGACGGGCAAAGGACCCATACGCACGTAACACACCCCTCAGCTCAACGCAGCTGAGTTGGGTGAACGCAAAGCGTATCTTGTTGGTTCAAGATGCGTCCATTATAGCTATGCATACCGATTGTTGATTGTTTTATTTTTTTAATATATATATATATATTACATCACTGCATGTTGCTATGACTTATGATAATAAATTTCTTCTTATCTCTCATTCATTCATCGAGTTAAAGAATAACGCATTAATGACAGGAAAGTTAAAGGAATTCAAGACAGCATAGAAATAAATGCAAGAAAATCAAATGAATCTTAAATTCATAAAGTCATGAAACAAATGAAACAGTAAAGACAAAGTTCAGAACTCAATAAGACAGGAATTAAAGAAAGCAATTAAACATAGATTTGAGATATGGACCGGAAGATGCGTTTCTTTGAATGAGCGCAATCCACACCTCTGCAGGCAGTCTAGCTTGCCTACTCAATGTCCTTAGGGACATTGTTCCTTTGCATTAGATCCCGGGGCTTCAGAGTTGTTGGGCAACGTTCCTCGTGCTCTATTTCTAAGCTCAGATGCCAGCTGGCCCACTTGAATCTCTAGGTTTCGAATTAAAGATGCCTGCGCCTGCATTACTGCATCTTTTTGTCCATATACTGTTTTAGCAGGGCCTCCAATGAGTTTCCAGAGGTGTTTGAAGATGAGGGTTGCTGGTTATGCGATTGTCTTGGTTGCCCCTGGTTCGAATTATGGTGAAAAGGAGGAGGGTTCCATTGACTGCCACTCTGATGGTTGATTGGCCCGCCCTGGTTAGGATTACCTCCCCAACCGAAGTTAGGATGGCTCCTCCAGCTAGGATTGTAGGTGTTGCTAAAGGGGTTGTTTTGGATAGCGCATACCTGTTGGATATTCGATGGACACATTTCTGCTACATGAGCCCCTCCACAATCAATGCAACTTATTGCGGCCACTTGAGCTGGCGCAGTGGGTTGCAATGATTGTTGGCAGATGGCTCCTTAACTGATTGCTATCAATTGGAGTATGAAGGTCACTGAGGCCATCTGGCGACCAATGTGGTCATTGTCTCCACAGGGACAATTGCAGTTCCATTCTTTCTTCTTTTGGTGCCTCTGCCTTCATAGCCATCATCAATCCAATCATCCATGTTCCGCGATATGCGGTCAAGGATGACCTTGGCCTCAGTATACGTCTTGTCCATAAAACCTTCTGCTGTGGAGGCGTCAGCAATAGCCTCCATCGATCTGTTCAGGCCATTGTAAAATGTTTCCATCAAAACGCAATCGGGTATCCCGATATGCGGGCAGTTCTTCACCAATCTTCGAAATCACACCCAGGCGATGCTCAGGGTCTCGTTGTCCATTTGCTCAAAGTTTAGCACATTCTTTTGTCGCCTTGCGTTGACGGCCGGTCGGAAGAACTTCTTCATGAATCTCTCAACTAGCTAATCCCATGATCTAATCTCATTCGGCTCCAGTGTGTGAGCACACCTCTTGGCTTCATCCCTCAAGGTGTAAGGGAATAAATACAATCTAATACTCTCCGAGGTAACGCCAGGTAATGAGAAGTTGCCGCACATTTCGACAAAACTAGTCAGGTGGGCATGTGGGTCTCCACCTTGCAGACCCCCAAATTGCCCTATGTTCTGGATCATTTGCAGCATGACTGGTTTTATTTCGAACCTTGCGTTCTCCTCAACAATAGGCCTCAAAATTCCAGGCAAAAAGTTGTATAGGTTAGGCGCCGCGTAGTTTCTCATGGGAATGTTGCGATCAACGATCAGGAAAACGGGATCCTGCGCTGGCCGTACTGCCCCTTGATTTCCTACGAGAGTCACACTGTCGTTATTATCTACCATATTGGCTGCTTTCTTTCGCCTTGCTAGATTCTGACGTGCCCGTGTGCAAAAGGTATGCTCAATCTCTGGGTCAACTTCGAATTCTGGTTCGGTACCAGTACTTATAAACTATCAGACTACTCTCCACATTGAACAACCAGTACAAAGAGATCCATCCTGCAAAATAACACAAACATACTCAAATAATAACTATTAGCCAATCCCTGACACCGACACCGGCGCCATAAACGTGTCAACGAGAAATCTATCTTCTAGCCATAAACTTGTTGAGACATCAAATTGTATCTTACGTTATACAATGCATGGTTGAATGATGACTTTATTATCTGTATGCGATACTACATCTAGATATGCATTATTAAGGAATGTTCATGTACTATGCTGCGCGTTGTCACAAGTTTCCTTGCATTGGAACCAAGTATAATTCCTCCGCAAGTTTCTCAGTGTGATCCGAGGTCGAACACAGGGATTGTTTTAGGTTAAATGTGTTACATTTTTTATATATGCGACTGGGGGTTTTTCAATTTATAAAAGATGTGTGTACAGGTATTTAAACATGTGTTAAAGTAAAATAAAGCGATAAAAATGTGATAATAAAGTAAATTGCGATATAGGTAAAGTGCAATAAAATAAACCTAAGCTATGATGATACATGATACAGGTGACATGATACAAGATACCAAGGTTGAGACTGACTGTGAAGATTATGCAAAGGTCATGTTATGCGATGGCAAGACTTATATGCGAAGCAGAAAGAGAAAGGATAATTAATATAAACATCACAAGTTCCTTAATTGCGTTAAAGACATAAGTACGGTTCCACTTTTCCCATGGCGTACACCTTTTGGTGATTGGTCGCATTCCCACATCTATGTGGTGAAACAGGGATGAACGTAATGAACACAAGGTTGCTTCCATCTCTAAAAGTACTTATCGCTTTAGTTAATGCATTCTTCTAACCATCTCTCAATAGATCAAAATGGCATCTTCACTTCTGCTCTCGCAGGTGAAGATGCCATCTAGCATGTTTTAGCTAAATATCTCTATTTCTTTAGCATAGATTAAATCACTTGTTTAATTCATAATAATCACCCAGGGATTAAGAAAACATCGTGGAGAAAGTGATTAATGGAGGAATGAAAGTAGATAGAAAGATGGAGATGAAAATGATCAATATATTTAACTATATAATCAAGCATCTGATACATGATTGTGAATGAAGAGATTAAGAAAATGAAATACAATTGATGAATAAGAGTTAGAAACAAATACAGATTAGTGCCAACGTCTTGACACAGATCTGGATGGAGAAATCGCTTGTCGGCGTGTGGATCGAATTGAAGGAAGAGCTTCCCTCTCAGGCTTGCTCGTCTGGTAGCAGAGATCTAGGTACAGAGCTTCACGGCGGGGATTTGGAATGATTCTGCCCTGAGACTCACCTCTTGGCCTTGTCTCTTTTCTTCCTGAATTTTCTCCGATCAGCACACAGTTCAGTCTCTCTCTCAATGGCCTCATATCAATTATCCCCCATATCAAGTATATCTTTGCAATGAATTCTATGAGAGTATTTATAGTCGAAAAGCTTTGACTCTTTGACTTGTGGACCTCACTTTATTGTTATGAAAAATTCGAAAATAGTGGAATAATATTCCTTCTGTTATGCAATCAGTTCGTCAAATATGCACAACGGTTAGTTGTACTCGTGTCACAATCCTCTGCATTTGCGTTGCTCATTTGCATCTTTCGATTATGTGTCCGCATGCAGTATTGTTTTTATTATGTATCATTGCATCAATCGTCTCTTCATTATTGATTAACGGGCGCAATGCAACAGAGATGCGTTGTTCAGTTTCTCTTTGAGCCTTGATCGCAAGCGGTGAATTAATTTCCTGCAAAACAGAATAAAAATATCCTTTTCTACCATCTTGATGGTGTTAGTGGGTGTTTTTGTGATAATTCATAATCATTGTATTTCTTGGTTAATTTTCATACAATCGACGCATATTCTCTCTCTTTTGACCGCAATATCTAAATAAGGCAACATAAATAACTTGTATTTCTACAAGTTATCAGTGTGTGATAACTTGTAGAAATATAAGTTATTTATACTGTTTTATTTAGATATTGCAAAAAAAAGAAAGAAAAGTTGCGTCGATAGTATGAAAATTGGCTAAGAAATACAAAAATTATGAAATGTCGTAAATACACCTACTAACACCATTGCGATGGCGAATAGAGTGTTTTAGTCTCTATTTTGTATGAAATAGGTCACCGCATGCGTTAATGGCTCAAAGACAAATGGAACAATGAATCTACGTCACATTGCACCCATCAATCAAGAACAAAAAGATAATCAACGCAATGACGGCGCATGCGACAATCGATCTGGAGCTTTAGCGATCAACACAATTTCAACCGCATGCGGTAATAAAAAACAACACCGCATGCGGCGATCGATCGAAGATGTGAAGAGCAACGCATCTGCGGACGATTCTGACAAGTGTACAACTTTCAGTTGTGCATTTATGACGGATTGATTGCATAACAGAAGGAATTTTCACCCCGCCATTTCAGGAACAATCTTAACTATACTGTGGAGACCACAAATTCAAAGAGCCAAGGTCTCGCCTATAAATAGCTTCTTCAAATTCACTGAAAGATATACTTGTATACATAGAGACGTGCATATACTGATTCTGAGAGAGTGGCTAGTGTGAAGCGACCTAACAGAGTAAATCCAGGAGAACCACGAGGCAAGGCCGGGAGGTGAGTCTCCGAGCAGAGAATTCTTCCAATTCCTGAAGTTGAAGCTCTGTGCAAAGGTCAATTCTACTGAAAAGGCAAGCTTTAGAGGGAAGCTTTCCTCTCCACCACGTCCATATGCTGGCAAGCATAATCTCCGCTCAGGATCTATGTCAAGACGTTGACACTCTTTCCGTATTTGTTTCTATCCTCTATTTCATAATCTATATTCATCTTCTTTAATCTTTCATTAACAGACATGTATCAAACACTTAATTTTAGAATTAAATATTATCATCGTCACCATTATCATCTCTTTGTCTCTTTCCATACCTTCATAATTCATTTTCTCCATGATGTGTTCTTAATCTCCGGGGTAAAAAATGAGAATTAAGCAAGAGAGTTAATTTGTGTTAAGGAATTAATTAAGTTTAGCTAAAGCATGCTCGATGGCATATTCACCTGTGAGAGCAAAAGTGAAGATGTTATTCCGCCTATCGAGAGAAGGTTGAAAGAATATGTTAACTAAAGCGAGAAGTATTTCTAGAGATGGAAAAAACCTTGAGTTCATCACGTTCATCTCTGTTTCACCATATAGATATGGGAATGCGGCCGATCATCGAGAGGTGTACGCCAAGGGAAAGTGGACCCTTAGATGCGTCCTTAACGCAATTGACAAACTTGCGATGTTTTTATTCTTTACTCCTTCTCTTTCTACTTCATTCATAAGACTTGCCACCGCATACATCGATTCATTTGTAAAACTTCACAGTCAGTTCTCGACCTCAGTATCATGTATCATGTATCATGTATCTTGTATCATGTATCATAGTAGTTTAGGAATTTACTTTATTAATGCATTTTTTACTTTCATCGCAATTTACATTTATGTATAAATCAACATTCTTTATTCATTGTTAAAATCGGTCGCTTGTACCACATAAGTATCACATTTAATGAAAACAATCCCCGTGTTCGACCTCGAATCATTCTGAGAAACTTGCGTTGGAATTATACTTGGTTTCAGCGCAAGGAAACTTGTGACACACACTAATTCAACGCATACTACAAGCATATAACTATCAACGCATTCATATAGAAAGTAGTATCGCATAAAATTGTCTTTATCGCAAAATACTTCAGCGCATATTTAGCACATCATTCATTTCATTCACAAGCCATGTGTTTGAGTTAGATAAAGATAAAGCATTCAAATTTTGGTCATCAAATTTATGGCAACATGAATTTGAATCATTTTTATCATCAGTAGTGTGCATGAGCGATACAAAACATAAGCAGACAACATTGCATGTCGTATCCTTACAAGTTTATGGCACCATTGTCGGGGATTGGTAACGATTAGTGTTGAATACTTTTGTGGTATTTTGCAGGAAAGGTCTCTTTATACTGGCTGTTTATCGCGAAGAGTAGTCTGACGGTTTATGAGTACTAGAATTGATGCATTCTAAGCTGACCCAGAGATCAAGTGTATTTTTTGCACAAGAGCACATCAAAACCAAATTAGGCGACGAAGAAACATGGCAAATAATAATGAGAGGCCCAATAGGAATCAAGGGGAAAATTGGCTAGCGCAAGACCCTGTATTTCTTGCTGCCGACCGCAACATCCCAATGAGGAACTATGCGACGCCGAATTTTTATAACTTCTCGCCTGGAATTTCAAGACCCACGGTTGAGGAGAATGCAAGGTTTGAGATAAGGTTGATCATGCTTCAAATGATTCAAAATGCAGGACAATTCGGAGGTCTACAAGGAGAAGACCCGCATGCTCATTTGACTAGCTTCGTAGACATGTGCAACACATTCTCCATACCTGGTGTGACTCCCGAAGGAATTAGATTGTATCTCTTCCCGTATACACTGCAGGATGAGGCAAGGAGGTGGGCTCAGTCATTAGAGCCAAATGAAATCAACGCATGGGATTAGTTGATCGAAAGGTTTATGAATAGATTCTTCCCTCCAGCCGTCAACATAAGGAGACAGAGGGATGTGTTGAATTTCGAATAGAAGGGTTATGAAACTTTGAGCACCGCCTGGGTGCGATTCAGAAAATTAGTGAAGAACTTTCCGCACATCAGGATTCCCGATTGCGTTCTGATGGAGACTTTTTATAATGGGTTGGATCGATCAACGCAAACAGTTGTTGATGCCTCCATGGCAGGAGGATTAATGGACAAGACGTATGCGAAAGCAAAGATCATCTTCGATCGAATTTCGTGAAATACAGATGAGTGGATAGATAATGGGTATGAGGAAAGAGGTTCGGAACAAAGAAGAGCAGGAAGTGCCATTGTACCAGCTGATGCAATGAGCACTCTAGCCGACCAGATGGCCATAATAACTTCACTCCTTCAAACTATGGCTATTTAGTAAGGACACCTCTCTTAGAGTTCAGCGCAAGCAAATGCGTTGACACAAGTGGCCGCAATAAATTGCGTTCAATGCGGAGAGGGACACATAGTGGAAGTCTGCCCGTTGAATCAAAATTCGTATATCTATCTACAATGAACCATTCAGCAACACTTACAACCCTGGTTGGTGGAATAACCCAACTTTCAGTTGGAACGGGAATCACGACTAGGGGGGCGAAGATAATCATCAGAGCAGTCATCCTAGGAATCGAGGAAGCCCTTCGGTTTTCATTAATCAAAATCACAACCAAAGTAATTTTCAAAGTGTACAACTCTACGACCAAGCGTCCTTTTTTGACACCTCTTGTAGTACCTCGTCTTTGGAAACATTATTAAAACAATATATTGAGAAGAACGAGGCAATCAAGCAATCGCAAGCTTCCTCCCTTAGAAATTTAGAGGAGTAGATTGAACAGCTTGCAATTGAGCTTAAGAATAAAGCGCCTGGTACGCTGCCCAACAGATCGGGAGCATCGGGGCCACGTGGTAAAGAACAATGTCAAACAGTGACATTGAGAAGTGGCAAGACAACGGTCCCCGTGTCACCAGTACTAGATCCAGTAACAAGACCAGTAGATTTAACCATCAATGATGACCATTCAACCACAAATAACAGAATCACTCATTTAGAAGAAAGTACGTCTACAAAGAATGAATCTCAGCAACACTCCAATGCAAAGTCACCGCAACCTCCAGCTTCTAAAACACCGCAAGCAAAGGACCTCAATAAACAACCGATTGAACAGGAAGTACGATGGGATCCTCCACCTTTTCTGTCCAGGCTAAGAAAGAAAGATGACAACAAACGATTCAAGAGGTTCCTGGATGTTCTCCGACAATTACATATCAACATTCCCTTAATAGAAGCATTGGAACAAATGCCTAGCTATGTGAAATTCCTCAAGGACATACTTGCTTACAAGAGGAAGATTGGGGAGAATGAAACGGTAGCGTTAACATATGAATGTAGTGCTTTGTTTCAGAACAACATCCCCACTAAAATGAAAGATCTCGGGAGTTTCACATTGCCATGCTCAATAGGGGGAAAAGAAGTCGGGAATGCGCTTTGTGATTTGGAGGCAAGGATAAACTTCATGCCCATGTCAATATTCAAAAAGTTAAATATCGGCAATGCAAGACCCACCACAGTTACATTGCAATCGGATAGATCAATAACTCATCCAGAGGGCAAAATAGAGGATGTACTTCTGCAAGTAGATAAGTTTATCTTCCCTACTGACTTTATCATATTAGATTATGAAGCTGACATCGAGGTGCCTATCATCTTGGGTCACCTATTTCTTGCAACAGGGCGAGCACTGACCGACGTACAGAAAGAAGAACTTACCCTAAGGGTCGAAGATCAGCAAGTTAAGTTCAACGTTCTCAATGCATTGAAGTACCCAGGTGATATGGAAAATTGACAATATGTTGGAGAACTGTAGGAAGATCATTGGCACGAGCCTTAGGAAGAATCAGAGGAAGAATACTTTGGGATCAGTGCAATGTGGGAGGAAAATTCCACCGCAATACAAATTGAGTCAGATTGTGAAACAATCAAGTTATCTGAACGAACAACGCAACGTACTAAGCCATCTTTAGAAGAACCACCCATGTTAGAGTTGAAGCTATTGCCAGTGGACCTCAAATATGTTTATTTATGAGGTAATAACACTTTACCGGTTATTATATCTGCCTCGCTGAGCAAAGAGAAGAAGGAAGAACTTATCCAGATCCTGAAAAACAATGCAAAATCCTTGGGATGGACCTTGACAGACATTCGAGGAATCAGTCCTTCGTATTGAAGAAGGAAAAGTAGGATCTATAGAAAGGCAACGTCGTTTAAACCTTGGAGGCAGATTGTGAAGAAATAAATGGTGAAGTGGCTTGATGCAGGTGTTATTTACCCTGTATCTGATAGCAGCTGAGTAAGCCTAGTGCAACGCGTTCCAAAGAAAGGGGGAATGACAATCGTTACCAACAGCAAGAATGAGTTAATTCCTACAAGGACAATTATGGGGTGAAGAATATGTATGGATTACCGCAAATTAAATCTGGCCACAAAGAAGGACCACTTTCCACTCCCGTTTATTGATCAAATGTTAGATCGACTTGCGGGGAATGAATTCTTTTGTTTTCTTGACGGTTACTCAGGGTACAACCAAATTGTGATTGCACCGGAAGATCAAGTTAAGAAAACTTTCACATGCCCATTCGGCACATTTGCATTCTGTCGCATGCCATTTAGACTCTCTAATGCACCAGGTACCATCCAAAGGTGTATGATGGAAATATTTTCAGATTTCTTGGAAGAGTCAGTCGAGGTATTTATGGATGACTTTTCAGTTTTTGGCAGCACTTATGAATCCTGTTTATCAAATCTTCAAAAAGTCTTAAAGAGATGCGTTGAAACAAATCTTGTTCTGAACCGGGAGAAATGACATTTCATGGTTGAAGAAGGAATCATGCTAGGTCACAAGATATCAAAGGCAGGATTAGAAGTTGATCAAGCAAAAATTAACGCAATTTCCAAGTTACAACCACCAGTCAATGTGAAAACGCTTAGGAGTTTTCTGAGACATGTGAGTTTTTATCGAAGATTCATCCACAACTTTTCTCAGATCGCAAGACCCCTAAGTGCGCTCCTCAAGATTGACCGCAAATATGATTTTGATGGCGCATGTGCTAAAGCATTCCACACGCTGAAAAATACGCTCATCACCGCACCTATTCTGATTGTGTCGGATTGGACGCAACCGTTTGCGTTGATGTGTGACGCCAGTGGATATGCAGTGGGCCCAGTCTTGAGTCAGTACAAAGACAAGGTTCTGCATCTTATCTATTATGCCAGCAAAACGTTGAATGACGCGCAGGAAAATTATACAACCACGGAAAAAGAAATTCTCATAGTGATATTTTCGATGGAGAAATTTCGACAGTACGTAATTGGAATAAATGTTGTGGTGTATACTGATCCTTCTGCGATCAAATACCTTATGATGAAGAAGGATGCGAAACTGAGACTGATAAGGTGGGTAATACTCTTGCAAGAGATTAAAGATCGGAAGAGCACTAAGAACCAAGTCGCAGATCATCTATCATGACTAGAAAATTGCGAGGTTCAGCAGAAAGAAAAAGACATTGAAGAAAGATTCCCTAACGAGCAACTTATGTCAGTATGCGTTAATGTTCCATGGTATGAGGACATTGTAAACTTCGTAGTTTGCGGCCAAGTACCAGAAGACTACACATACCAGTAGAAGAAGAAACTGAGACATGAAGTCAAATTTTATTTCTGGGATGACCCCTTCTTGTATCGACTTGGGCCTGATCATATTTTGGGTCGATACGTTCTTGAGCATGAGGCTAAGCACATTTTGGAACCTTGTCATCAGTCCGCTTATGGAGGACATTTTTGGGGGGCAGTGGATGGCCGCAAAAGTCCTACAGAGTGGCTATTTTTGGCTAACACTATTTAAGGATGCCCATGCCCATGTTGTGCAGTGCGACAGATGCCAACAAACAAGGAACATGCCTAGAAGTAATGAAATGCCGTTGACTTCAATCTTTGAAATTGAATTATTTGATGTATAGGGACTCGATTTTCTGGGTCCATTTCCGCTTCAGAAGGTCATCAATACATTCTAGTCACGATTGATTACGTATCGAAGTGGGTTGAGGCCATCGCATGCGCTAAGAACGATGCGGCCACAGTGGCAAAATTTCTCAAGAAAAATATCTTCACCCGGTATGGGATGCCCCTCACATTTTATCAACCGCATCATCACCAACCTGTTGACCAAATTTAACGTCAGCCAAAGAGTTGCAACCACATATCACCCACAAACCAATGGGCAGGCAGAAATTTCTAACAGAGAGATCAAGACTATCTTGGAGAAGGTAGTCAGTACCTCCAGGAAGGATTGGTCACCCAAGCTCGATGAAGCATTGTGGGCATACAGGACTGCCTTCAAAACTCCAATAGGCATGTCCCCATATGCTATGGTCTTCAAAAAAGCTTTTCATCTGCCTCTCAAGTTGGAACACAAGGCAATGTGGGCAAGCAAAAAGTTGAACTTTGATCTATCAAGCGTGGGGGAAGTCAGGAATTGCAATTGAACGAGCTGATCGAGTGGCGAATGAATGCCTACCAAAATGCCAAGCTTTATAAGAAGCCAACAAAGAAGTGGCATGATGACCGCATAAGCAATCGGACATTCTTCGAGGGTCAACAGGTACTTCTTTTTAAAGCGTGTTTTCGATTGTTTCTAGGGAAATTGAAGTCCCGCTGGTCTGGGCCATTCCGCATCAAGACTATCTTTCCCCATGGTGCAGTAGAACTAACAACTAAAGATGGAAGCAACACATTTAAAGTCAATGGTCAAAAAATTAAGCTCTACTACGGGGGCAAAGTGGAACGACGCATGGAGACCATCGACTTAGGCAAGCAGGTTTGATCGCTTGCGGGGATGCTATTGTGGTAACTCTGAGAAAAAAACTTCTTTCAATCAGCATCCCTATATCTATGTTTAATCGCTTTCTTTACAGCTTTCCTTTACAGTTTTCTGCATTGCGTTATTTACTGTTTACTAGAATAGCCTTTATTGCTTTATAAGTTTACCTTCAGTTTATTTCAATTGCATTATTTCCATGCTTTGTTTAAGTTCCTTACTTTTCTGCATTAGTTGCGTGGTTTCTAAAGCTTTGTGAATGACTGAATAAAAAGAAAATAACACCGCAAAGTCTTGTCGACTTGCGTTGTTGATGAATTAAAAAGAAAAATAAAAATCGGTATGCATTGCGATGATGGGTGCATCTTGTGCTAAGAGGATACACTATGCGTCCATCCTACTCAAATGCATTGCACTTAATGGAGGCATGGTGTTAATCTTTAACCTTGCACCCGTTTGAATAAAATACAAAGGATAAATTCATTTCATTATTTTTATGTATAGAAGCTATTTCTTGATTCTTTGTACATGTTGAAATTTTGTATTGCGATATTTGTAATTCTTTGTATTCTTAGTTAATTTTTAATACAACTGAGTAACAATTCTTTCCATATGCATTAACCTCTTTTCTTATCATCCTTTGTCAATTATTGCGATGTTCTTTATCTTTTATTTTGTGTTATTAATTGTGCTACCATGATGAGTAATATGCATACCCATAGCAACATTTCTCACACTTTGTATTTTCTGACTAACACTTAGATAGTTCGTAGAAATAGCACTGCTTTATCTTTTATACTTCAAGACTCTACTCAAACCTTCTTTTCAAAATGTTGACTAAGTGTTTTTTCTATTCTATCCAAAACAATGCAATGAGAACCTTGAACATCTCTAAATTTGGAGGTAGGGAAGGTCTGAGCAGATGCGATCAAGTGAATGCGGTCATCATTAGAAAATGTGTTATCATTATAAAAAAAAATCATACAAACTTCAATGTCAGCGCAAGGGAAAATCCCAACCTGATAAGAGTTAAGTTGTGAAAGGCACATGCTTGTAGTTGGATGTTCGCATGACACCCGTGGGAGAAAGCCAAAACGAAGGTGGGTTTCCAAGACCAACGCAATATGAAAAAAAAAAAAAAAAAAGAGAGAGAAAAATAAGAATACAAGAGACAACTTCTCTGACCAGCAAAAGTAAAAACTTAGTTGAAAATCAAGAGTTGAAGTTGAGATTGGCACACAACCGCAGTTGGATGTTCGCATGACACCCATGGGAGCAAGCCAAAACGAAAGGTGTAACCATGATCAACAGTCTCTAATAAAATGATGCAAACTAGACCACCGCATAAAGACGCACCAAGTTGTTTTTGCAAGAAGAGGTAAACATTCTTTTCAAAACAAGAAGGGAATCTTTGAGTAGAGATTTGTTGTATAAAAGAATAAAGTAGGGCATGTTGATGAATTATCAAGGATAGAAGGAAACTGCGTTGTTAAGTAATGTTGTATAGGTGGAGCATTCGGAGCAACCAATCGACGCAAAGTTAGGATAGGAATTGAGCGATATTGCCTTAGTGGAAGATATGCTTGAGGACAAGCATATATCTAAATTTGGGGGTGTGATAACTTGTAGAAATACAAGTTATTTATACTGTTTTATTTAGATATTGCGGCAAAAAGAAAGAAAAGTTGTGTCAATTGTATACAAATTGACCAAGAAATACGAAAATTATGAAATGTCGTAAATACACCCATTAACACCATTGCGATGGCGAATAGAATGTCTCGGTCTTTGTTTTGTAGGAAATAGGCCATCGCATGCGTTAATGGCTCAAAGACAAATGGAACAATGCATCTACGTCGCATTGCACCCATCAATCAAGAACGAAAAGATGATCAACGCAATGACGGCACATGCGACAATCGATCTGGAGCTTTAGCGATCAACGAAATTTTAACCGCATGCGGTAATAAAAAATAACACCACATGCAGCGATCGATCAAAAATGTGAAGAGCAAAGCATCTGCGGACGATTCTGACAAGTGTACAGCTTTCAGTTGTGCATTTCTGACGGATGGATTGCGTAATAGAAGGAATTCTCACTCTAGCATTTCAGGAACTATCTTAACTATATAGTGGGGACCACAAATTCAAAGGGCCAAGGCCTCACCGATAAATAGCTTCTTCAAATTCACTGAAAGATATACATGTATACATAGAGACGTGCATATATTGATTCTGAGAGAGAAGTTTGTCTGAAGTGACTTAACAAAGTAAATCCGAGAGAACCACGAGGCAAGGCTGAGAGGTGAGTCTTCGAGAAGAGAATTCTTCCAATTCCCGAAGTTGAAGCTCTGTGCAAAGGTCAATTCTACTGGGAAAGCAAGCTTGAGAGGGAAGCTTTCCTCTCCACCATGTCCATATGCCGACAAGCATAATCTCCGCTCGAGATTTATGTCAAGACGTTGACACTCTTTCCATATTTGTTTCTATCCTCTATTTAATCATCTGTATTCATCTTCTTTAATCTTTCATTCACAGATATGTATCAAACACTTAATTTTAGAATTAAATGTTATCATCATCACCATTATCATCTCTCTGTCTCATTCTATACTTTCATAATCAATTTTCTCCATGATGTGTCCTTAATCTTCGGGGTAAAAAGTGAGAATTAAGCAAGAGAGTTAATTTGTGTTATGGAATTAATTAAGTTTGCTAAAGCATGCTTGATGGCATCTTCACCTGTGAGAGCAAAAGTGAAGATGTTATTTTGCCTATCGAGATAAGGTTAGAAGAATGTGTTAACTAAAGCAAGAAGTATTTTCAGAGATGGAAACAACCTTGCGTTCATCACGTTCATCTCTGTTTCAACATAGAGATTTGGGAATGCAGCCGATCACCGAGAGGTGTACGCCAAGGGAAAGCGGAACCTTATATGCGTCTTTAACGTAATTGACAAACTTGCGATGTTTTTATTCTTTACTCCTTCTCTTTCTGCTTCATTCATAAGACTTGCCACCGCATACATCGATTCATTTATACAACTTCACAATCAGTCCTCGACCTCAGTATCATGTATCATGTATCTTGTATCATGTATCATAGTAGTTTAGGAATTTACTTTATTAATGCATTTTTTACTTTTATCACAATTTACATTTCTATATAAATCAACATTCTTTATTCATTGTTAAAACCGGTCACTTGGACCACATAAGTATCGCATTTAACGAAAACAATCCCTATGTTCGACCTTGGATCATTTTGAGAAACTTGCGTTGGAATTATACTTTGTTTCAGCGCAAGGAAACTTGTGACACGCACTACTTCACCGCATACTACGAGCATATAACTATCAACGCATTCATATAGAACATAGTATCGCATAATACTTGAGCGCATATTTAGCACATCATGCATTTCATTCACAAGCCATGCGTTTGAGTTAAATAAAGATAAAGCATTCAAATTTTTGTCATCGAGTTTATGGCAACATGAACTTCAATCATTTTTATCATTAGTAGTGTGCATAAGCGATACAAAACATACACAGACAACATTACATGCCATATCCTTACAGTGTGCCCATAGACCGAGAAGTCGTCCATAAATATTTCGACGGAGTCCTTAAGATATTCTAAAAAGATGGCCATCATGCACCTTTGGAACGTGCTTAGTGCATTGCAAAGGTCGAACGGCATGCAGCGAAAAGCAAAGGTCCCATATGGGCAGGTGAATGTCGTCTTGTCCTGGTCTTCTAGAGCAATCATAATCTGATTATAACTGGCATAGCCCTCCAGAAAGCAGTAAAAGTCGTTTCCGGCTAGACGATCTAGCATCTGGTCAATGAACGATAAAGGGAAATGAACTTTCTTTGTTGCCGCATTCAGCTTGCGGTAGTCTATGCAAATACGCCACTCGGTGACGGTCCTTTGCAGTATCAACTCATTATTTTCGTTTGGGACTGCTTTCATGCCACCCGTTTTTGGCACACACTACACGAGGTTGACCTACGTGCTATCTGCTATCAGATAAATAATTTCTGCATCTAACCATTTAATGATCTCCTTTTTAACGACCTCTTTCATCGTAAGGTTAAGTCTGCATTGATGTTCGATCGTTGCTTTGTGGTCTTCTTCGAGATGAATTCGATGCATACAGTAGGTTGGGCTAAATCCTCGAATGTCGATGAGTGTCCAGCCAATTGCTCGCACATGTTTCCTCAGAATGCTCATCAACGCATTCTTCTGGTCTTTGTTAAGTTCGAAGGAAATAATTACTGGTAGCTTCTCATTCTGCCCCAAAAATGCGTACTTTAGGTGGTTCGACAGGGTCTTTAATTCCATTGTTGGTGGTTCTACTAAGGACAGTTGTGTTTTTTTTCTTTCTTCTTTTTCTGTTGACTCCTCTTCTTGGGTTGCTATCATCTCAACTTCCTTGTTTGTTTTTTTTATGATCGCATTACATGCAGCAATGGATGCGCTTGCATCCTCTTCTTCATTCTTTTCGTCAAGCTTTTCTTCTTCAGTCAAATTTTGGTCATCGTCTGAGTCATGCAGGTCTTCTTCGTCAGGAAACTTCAGGGCACGGATGATGTTGAACTTGAGCTTCTTTCCATTTATGCTCAAATTGATCTCCCCGTTATGCACATCAATCTGGGCACGACTTGTTGATAAAAATGGTCGCCCCAAGATGATGGGCACATCTTTGTCGGCTTCGTAATCTAAGATGATGAAGTCGGCTGGTAGGATAAATTTGTCGATGGTGATCAGCACATCCTTCACCTTCCCCTCTAGATGCACCAGAGATCTATCTGCAAGTTGGAGAGTCACGGTTCTGGGCGCAAGTTGTCCCATATTTAGCTGCTTAAAGATCGACAGAGGCATTAAGTTGATGTTGGCTCCAAGGTTACACAATGCCTGCCCAATGTACAGTCCTCCTATGGAGCAAGGTATAGTAAAGCTCCTAGGATCGCTCATCTTTGGTGGAATTATTGATTTCGAACTCTGTGTTAAAGCCACCATGGCAAACTTACCAGTACCTCTCTTCTTGGTTACCATTTCCTTCAGTAACTTCGCGTATGCAGGCATCTCCTCAATCGCTTCACTGAATGGAATATTAATATGTAATTGTTTTAACATAGACAGGAAGCGTTGGTACTGTACCTCTTCATTCTTTTCCTTTTTGAGTCTCTGTAGGAAAGGTGGTAACTGCACTCTCACGGTCCCCTTCTCTTTTGGCTTTGAGGTGGATGCAACTTCTAGCTCTATTGCTTCTTTTTCTCTTTCTTCTTCTTGTGTCACCGCAATTTTAGGTTCCAACGCAATGGGAGTAGTGAGGCTAAGCTCCTTTTTTTCTCCCTCCACAGTTTTTCCACTCCGTAATGTCACAGCTTAACATTGCTCTTTACCTGATCCCCCCGGGTTGCGTGGGAGTTCTGTTGAACTCGAAAGAACCCCTTGCGGTCTATTCTTTAACTCACTTGCAATCCGGCCCATCTGTAATTCTAGATTGCGAATGGACGTAGCCTGACTTTGAAGCACAGTTTCGTTTTTCTCTATATACTGCTTCAGTAGTATTTCGAGGGAGGAGGATTGCGGCGGTAGCGAGCTACTAGCTTGATTGCTTGTCTAACCGTTATTTCGCGGGACAGGTGGCCCTTCTTTCTATGCCATAGATTGGAAATTCTACTGTTGATTCTTCCACGCAAAATTGAGGTAGTTTCTCTACCCGGGGTTGTAGGTATTAGAAAATGGGTTATTTTTCACAAAGTAAATAGACTGTGGATTCTGTGGGCATTCTTCCATTACGTGCCCATCACCGCAAGTCGCACACCTTGTGGTGTTTTAACTAATTGCGTTGACTTGCCCATTTTGCAATGTTGGATTGTTGATCGCAATTCCCTGAATTAAGTTCATCATTGCGGTCATCTGATTCTGTAATGAAGTAATAGCACTATTACTTGCGTCGTTATCCTTGATTCTCAGTCTCTGATCACTCTCTCTCCAATTCTCATGGTTTTTAGAGATGCGATCCAAGATGTTCTTAGCCTCGTTATACGTTTTGTGAAGCAGACCACCAGTGGCTGCCGCATTGGCAGTGGTCTATGAAGTGGGATTTAAACCATGATAAAAGATTTCCATCTGAAGGCAGTCTGGCAATCTGTTGTGTGGACAGTCCCGGACGAACCTCTTAAACCTCGCCCAGGCATCGCTGAGTGATTCGTCCATGTCTTGTTCAAAATTGGTGATTAGTTTCCTTCGTCTAGCATTCCCAGTCGGTGGAAAGTATTTCTTCATGAACTTCTCTACGACCTGTTCCCATGAAGTGATTTCTCCTGGCTCGAGGGAATACGCCCATTTTCTTGCCTGATCGCACAGAGAAAATGGGAACAAAGTTAGTCAAACTTCATCGGTAGAGATTTTCGGGAACACAAAAGTATTGCAAATTTCTATAAAGCTCCGGAGGTAAGCGTGCGGGTCCTCGCCATGCCGTCCTCCGAATTTTTCTGCAGTCTAGATCATTTGCAGCATCACCGTCTTCATTTCGAATCAGCTTCTGTCAAGGGTAGGCCTCATGATTCTTGGAGAGAAATCATAGAGGTTTGCCGATGCATAGTCCCTAATGGGTCTATTACGATCGTTAGCCAAAAGGATTGGATTCTCCATGATGTTATTTTCGTTTGGTGCTCCATTTCCAGGCTGCTCCGCCATATCTCCTTTGTCTGACTATTGTTGTTGGCAGTCTCTTAATCTTCGTCTGAACATCCTCTCAATCTCCGGGTCGTAATTTGCCGGAGATTGAGAGTCTGCAAAGAAATCAGAAAAATTACTGTTAGCACACTATTTTTCCGAAGTCCCCAGCAACGGCGCCAAAAACTTGATGCGTTATTTTATGATGTGGAATTATGGATGAAATGCAATGATGAAAATGCGTTGAGCACTCAAGTTTTCTCAGTCGACCCCAAGTGTAAACCCCATTGAGTTTCCTGGTAAGTCCAGGGTCGAACTCAGGGACTTGGGAAAACAGGTTGTGGTGGTATTTTTTAGGAAAACCTTATGGTAACCGATAACTCAAATAGTTGTTGGTTTTGTTTGTTGTGGTAATGAAATAAATAAATGCGGTGGATTTGAGAAAAGTTTAATTGTGTGATAGATGCACTAAGTATGTGGATGAACGGGTCGAGAAGTTCTTTAGCTAACATTACTTAGGAATGCATCAGACTATGCGATCATGCTACACCCATGCACAACAAGTCATTTTCCAATGCAAATGCGGTGCTCCTAAGTCTAGGATGCATGTGTTGAATGCAAAAGTGTCCATAGAGCTTATTCCTAAGTCTCTACTCTTTTCCTATGCGATGATGCAAGATGCGCAAAGGCAAGGTAACCGCACATAGTCATATCCTATCTCTAGGATGCATGCGATGCGTTAATAGCAAATAGTGCTTATTCCTAAACTTCTATCTCTTGATTATGCGTTCTAATCAGACTCTCCCGAGCCTAGATTCTAACCTTACTTTTCCAAGCCTATATCCTGTCCTTAGACTACCCTCCCAAGTATCTCTAATGGATGAATGAGGCATACATAATACAAGATGATCGCATAGAATGAATATCCCCAGTTAAGTGAGCTAAGTGCTTCCCAACCCATTCAACAGATTTAGCTACTCATGCATAAATAGCAGAGAGTGAATAGATATAGAGAAGTAAATTTCATTTTTATAAATGAGTTTGAATACAAAATAGCAATGGAAGATAAAGGTAGAGAGCCTGGTAGCAATCCCTTGCTGACCGAGGCTTTTACACTGGCAATCTCTATTCGATTCAAAAGATATTCCTGCTTCCGCAAAACTGGCCCTCTCTCTGATCTTGAAGCTCCCGGCGCTCTCCCAAGCTCATGGGAACGATCTATCGGCACAACCTCCTTCTCTCGCTTCCGCCTTAAGGTAAAATAAAATCTAAGAACAAGGCTAAACACTTAATAGAACTTGTAAACTCGTGAGCAACTGAACTTGTTAACCCTTTTTCCTAAGGATGCCTTCAGTATTTATAGAGATTTCGGGGTGAAAGGCGACTTCTCTCTTATGATTGCATAGATGGGATGGCTTTAATTCTCTGACTGATGCACTGAATATTTTTCACCAAAAAGCTGAGTGTACTTGTTATCGTTAGCGGCTTGTCAACTTAATTTGGATTCGACCGTCATCAACTTTCTATTCCATCGTGATTAATTATGCCTTTCACCCTGATGCGCCCACCAAGTTGTGTCGGCTCTATGCGAGAATCCTTCTTGAGCAGATGTTTTCGAGCACAAATCACCACAAAGCCTTGTAATAATGTTGTGCTCGTCCGTTGATTTCTTGTGATCACGCTTTTTGCCTTGCGTCAACGCATATTCTACATAAAAACACAAAAGTTAATTGTTTCTATGTGATGAATGCATGCGACCGCAATGTTATAAACTTAATGCTTTTTGGACGGAATCTAACATATTTCATCAACGCAAACTCTCATATTTTAATACCTTAGCAATGTAATAACATGCATTTCTGCCCGTTATCAATTGTCATTTTTAATATATGTAACAAACAAGTCATATTTACATTAGAAATAACGACAACCAGATCATCATTTTTCATGATGTGGGCTTGATTATTAGAACTTTTTCCCTTCTTGTGTTTCCATAATACAACGGTATATGACCACTTTTACCACAAACCCAACAATTTTCTCGAATCCTCTTCCCAACATTATTCCTTAACCAATGATTCATATTTTTCTTCTTGAAATTGAGCTGTTTGGGTTATGTTTTGAAGCTTCAATAATATGAGCTTTGGCTTCAACTTCCGATGGAGTTTTATCTCATTTTCTGTTATCCTCTTCTATATGGACTTTTACCGCAAGGTTCTCCATGGATAACATTTTTTCGCTTGTGTTTGAGATGGCATTTGAAATCCTTCCAAGAATGAGGTCAGTTCTCATTCACAATAGCAACTTGGAATAGTTCACTAATGTCCAATCATTCACTTTGGAAGAGGACTTATACTAGGTCGTTACTACATGCATGCATACATTTCAAATAAACACTTTTTCATGATTTGGTAAAAACCAACTAATACTATGAAATAAATAACTTTATTAAATGTAAATATCTAAAATTCATTTAACAGGGTACCCCTAAAACCATAAAAGAAAAAACTAGAAATTGTCATAGAAAGTTTAAAAGCACAAATACCAAAACTTCAAGTTCAAACACCAAGACTAAAAAATTTTAAAACATGATCCTAAAAAAATGAGCGGAAGCATACGACTGGTCCCAATGATTCGATCACGGATTTTGTCTACCATTCGCTGGTGTGTCCTTACCATTTCTTGAAAAAAGAAACATGAGAAAAGAATGAATATAAAATATTCAATAAGTAACCCCACTATCGGGGTCAGGCTAAGTATTTATACCAATAAATGTAACATGAACTGAACATCCTGAGCTGGTGGGACTTAATCTAAAGTGCTAAAGTTGTACATAGCCTGTAATCTGAGTGAACAATTTAACCCGCTCTACAGTAGGTGAGATGTACTCGTATTAACTGGTGAACTGGAAGAAACACATAACTGGTGGACTCGAAAGGCACATAAACTGGTGGACCCAAAGGCGCATAAAATCTGGGGGACCCGAAGGCGCACATAACTGAATCTGAGGTACACATAACTACGGCTAGGAGGGCAATTATCACTAAATTGGTCTTTCAAGAAACATTCAATAAAATGGTTCCTTATCGTGAAATCATAGCATAGAATTTAATAAATTCATGACTTCATAGCATAATATCTCATATCCTCATAGCATGCATAACTAAATTCCCTTAAGCAATAAAAAAAATATTTTCTGAACTGTTGGTCGAAATGAAAAATAATATTTAAAATCTATCTCTAGTAGTATGTAGTATAGCTACTCATAATATAGCCCCATGCCCAATGATCCTCTTAATATATAACTCGTAAAACTTAAAATCATGCTCATATATATAACATGCTTCAAACATACTATTACATACTCATATATCCTTTCTAATAAGTTTATTCAATCTCAGAACCAATAAAATTATCCTTAATCTTATCGTCCGACACGAGGGTGATTCCATAGTAAGATTACTTACTTCAAATTTGGTCACAAATTTTAGTCCCTGTAATTAATTTTCTTAAAACCTTTGAAACAATTGAATCAACCATATAACATAAATTACGAATTTCAACTTAGCATTTGTGGCCTAATACCAAATCCAAATCCAATCCAAATAACTCCAAACAATTACCAGAGTGTGACTTGCTCCAATTGCACCTCAACCGCAAATATTTCTTTTAATCCTATGCCAAAATCACAACCAATGGTTGTAAGTTCCAAATCTACAACATACTTAGATAACATAAAGGGCCTTGGAAAATTAAAATACCACAAGAACCATACCGAAATCCTCCTAAACGAACATTTACAACCATGAACAATCCACTCAATCTCAATTTCTTGAATTCAACCTTAAAAATTACAGCAAATTAAATCTTAGCCAAACTTACACCAATATCAATCGGCATTCTAAAACAACCAAAATGCCCAAAACTTACCGCAAATGATAGATTGGTGATATAAACAATCAACAGGGGTGGGCAACGCTCGCCGGCATCCTCAAAGGTGGTGACAGATGGTTGGAATAAAGGACAATGCGGTTGGGATAGAAGCTTCAATGTCGAGCAGATCTAGCGTTTGCGAGTGAAAAAGAAAACAGTACGATAGATCTATGCTGAATTTTTCTTCAAATCTTTTAAATTCCATAATCCTTCACTAAAATACAAAATTAAATTATCTCTTCACAATAGTGCATTATAACTTCCCAAATTCAAAATAGTTCTCAAATATTGGTAAGCCCCAAAGTTTACCGTCGCTCGTAAACCCGGACTACAAAAATAAAATTTATAAATCATTGAAAGAACTACTTATACTAACTAGTAGTACAAGCGATAATTTCGGGGTGAACCTCAAGAAGCATGGAAGATTAGTTCATTGAAGCTCATTTTCAATTAAAGAGGTAAAATGGAGGGGGGGGAGGAGTTGGTGTGGATTGGATAAGTCAAATTGCAGGAAAATAAAATGCGAGAAAATAAAAGATAAAAATGCAATTAAAGGAAAAGACCTAGCTTACGGGAATTAGAATTGACCAGCACAATTCTTGTTCATCGAGTTATATAAATACAATTTTAGTTTCTTGACATGCCTAGCCCAATTGATTGGAATACCAATCAATGGTCCTAATCACCTAATTAATCAACATGCATAGAAAACGAATCCGCTCCATACAAATTAATGAATCACATTAAGTTCTAGGGATAACGCTAGGATGAGTGTTTGACTTCCATCGTCTAATCAGACATTCAATGTGAATTTTCAATAGGTTGATAGGATCAATACTATTCATTTTAGGTAGCAATTTCTAACAAATCGCATGCCTAACTAACCTATTGATTCCATTGAGATTAACCTATATTTATATGTCACATATTACAAGTTAATCTCCAAGCATTCAAATTACAAAAGAAATTAATGGTTGTCGGTCAATAATAAAATCATGCAATTCATAAACATAAAATCCAGATTGAATCCCATAGAAAAGAATAAAAAGATATTCAAACAAAACTCCCAAAAATTACATTGTTCCAAATTTTCATAAACTAGAAAATAGCTAGAACTTACCTTCCCATGGAGACGAAGAAGACAAATCCCGACATTGTTCAATTGATTACATGAGATGGAGAAAACAATGGAGAAAAATACAACTGAAGAGGTGAAAAGAGGAGAAAATTGGTGTAGGAGTCGATTGGGGGTAATGTGTTTGATAATCTTTTGATATGTTTTGCTCTAAATCAGAAAGAAGGATTATATAGCAATTGTTGCAGCATTGCACTGCGCGCGCATATCTGTCAATAGTTGGAGCATTGCACCGCTGCTCTATTTCCTTAGGTAGCTTCTGCCTTGTAGCATTGCTCAATGCTCGATTGATCAGGAACACTACACTATTTTCCAACATCGATCAACAACTGACTTGTAGTGTTGCAACACTCCGTCCAGGAGTATTTTTGTCCTTTCATGGCCTTTTGAAGCTTGGCTGCTTAAATTAGCTCTTAATTGCTCCAAATTAACCCTGAACAGCTTGTAACGACTGAATCCACCTCAAAGAAACTCGATACTTATAATCATAGGTGGTTTTCGAATCCCGGAGTTGTTCAGGCGAAAGTGGTCGTCGAAGTTGATCATCGAATATGATTTTCACTAGAGATTGTAGTTGGAGGTGAATGTCGGAGCCCAAACTTAGTCACATGAAGGTGGTATTAGAGTTTCTTTTTGGAGTTTGTCATCGAAGGTTGTTGTCAAAGCCTCGAGTTGGTCGTCGGAGTTGCTCGCTCAAAGGTGATCATCAAAGGTGAATTTCATCAGAGTTTGTAGTCGAATGTAGTTGTTGGAGCCTATGAAGGTGGTTTTCAGAGTTGGTCATTGTCGTTTGTTGTCAGAGCCAATTAATTGTCGGAGGTGGTTGTCAGAGCCTATGAAGGTGGTTGTCGGAGTTGGTCATCGGAGTTATTCACTTTCTGTCAAACTCCCCACAAAATTCTCCCATTGTTCTCTCGGAGTGTTCTTTTAGAGTTTTAGTCCAACATCCACGTCGATCCTTTCATTGTCAGATTAAAAAATTGAGTGAATGTAAGTGATATTTTACAACATTTCTTATTCTAGATCGCTTTCATAATAAGTGTCATTTAGTATTAAATGAATGATCGTGTAGTAATATATACACAATTGTTCATTACAATATAAATAATCATTCATAAATTACTAGAAAATCGTGTAGTAAGTTTTAAACAATCGTATAGTAAGTTATAAACGATCGTATAGTAGTTTATAAACGATCGTGTAGTAATTTATAAACGATCGTGTAGTCCTATATAAACCATCATTAAGAAATTTATATACAATCACATATACAATACTAAGCGAACACTTATAAATAATTGGGCGATCACTTATCTACTACTGGGCGATTTCTTAAAAATAATGCTACTCGCATCTTTGTACGATTTGGTGGGGATTGGGATGATTCTGGAAGAAATTATGTTGGAGGTCATATGAAAGGTCTGAAAGTCAGAAATGATATAACAATCAATGAATTTGTGAGTATTATGTACCAACGACTGAATACCGATCCAGATATATTTGATATACATATCAAATGTTGTTACAATATTTTTTATAAGGAAATTATGCATCTCAGATGCTGGTATTTGTATCAGTTACACCTTGCGAAAGTCATGGAATATACACAGACAATATATACCAACATTGCAATCCAACCGATCAACCCATTTCAACCCGTCAAAACTTTGGGTTTGCAATCATTCCAACACGTAATAGTCACACCATGTCTTCACTGGGTGATCATATTGAGCCATGTATTGACATGAGGAGTGGGGGTGTTCTATGCAATGAGTTTGCATAAGATCAGACCAAGAAGTGAGTCACTCTTACATTTTAACATTTTTTATTGTTTAAGATTGACTATTCACTTAGATGACCTAGGTAACTCGATCTTAATCCTGAGCTAACTATGAACTCTTGTTTATTTGAGATTATCCTTAGATTTGCATAGGTGATGGTTGGCTCAACAACGCCAGTTCGTTAAGCTGCCCATTTCATGGGTAAGACAGGGTAGATAGCTGGGAACATAGTGTGCAAGACGAAATTCACGCCTACTCGATTTAAGGATAGGTGAAAGGTTGTTCTCTTAAGTACTGAAACCATAACTTGAACAAGGGGCCCCACCCTCTCACTGGCCCGAGAGGGATCCGGTTTAGTGATTGGATCATAAACCAATTGTTCATTAGAGGATCAATTGAAACTTAAGGAACAAGACATAATATCGAGGGTAAAATAGCACAGTGACCCAGTCGGTATTACGAACAACCTATGAAGGGTCGACTTACTAGTTATTGGACACAAATATATCTACAGTGAGGAGAGTGCAACTATCGAGCTATAGTGGTGTGACTTGATAGTTAACGAATACCATTTAATTTGGTCTAAAAAGTGTTAGCCAATTAATCTTAAGCGTTGGAGCTCATGATCTGTAGGTCCATAAGATCCCTCTACTAGCTCGTAAAACATGAACAACTTGAATTATTAAATTGAGTGAATTTTGAATGATATCAATTTGAATTGTTCAAATTCTATTTCAATTTGAAAATGTTCACATTGAAATTGGGGTTTTGAGTTTGAATTAGTTCAAAATCAAATTAAGGTTTGCTTAATTATATTCAATATAATTAAAGTTTAATTTGTTGTAATTAAATGAAATTGGAGAGTTTATAATATTTAAATATAGATTTAAATATTAATTACATGAATAAGCTTCATGTTGGAAATAAGATGTATGATTAATTTGATATTTGATATTAAATTAATTAATTAAAAATCAAATTAACTTTCCATTTTTATTTCAATTTCAATAATTGAGATTAAGATTTTGTTTTTTAAATTTTGAATTAATTAAAGAAAAATCAAAATCAGAAAAATTGGAAAATGGTGGATTTAGTGGAAACATCCCACTTTTCTTATAGTTAGAGGTGTTTCCTTCTAAATCAACACACATATCCCACTCAAGCTTCAAGGTTGAGGTGAATTCTGCATTCTCCAAGATAACCTGCATGTTGAGCATGATGAAAACTTGATCAATTTGACTGAGGAAGAGATATTTGTGTGCTGAAAAAGGTTTCAGCTGTACTCATCTTCTTCCTCACACAAACCCACAATTTCCTTCACCAAATTCACTCAAATTTGAGTTCCAAATCAAATTCAAGACTAAGAATAGTAGAGAAGATCTCTTGCTTGTTCACGGTTGATTTGGAGCTGAATTGGATTGAAGAACAACTTGGAATTTGAAGAATTCATCAAGAGGTATGTAACATGAAACCCTCTTGTTATTTTCTGAAAATTCATGCTTTAAAACTCAAATTAAATGTAATTATTTGATTTTGTTTGCTTCCTATGCATAATAGTGTATCCTTTCAATTGATATCAAAGTGTGATTTAAGCACTCAATTAGCGTTAATTTGAGTTTGGTGGGTGAATTTCTAAGTTTGCATGTTCATGGAATGATATGGATAGTTTTTCAGTTTTGGCATTAGATTTCTCTTTTATTTTCAAGTTAAAATTGTCATTGGCTCTTGATTCATGACCTTATATGCGTGCTCTAGAGTATATAATTTATTTGGAGTCATTAGAGTCTGAATTAAGCTGTAATTTTGAGATTGAAGCAAGCAAGGTCAAGGAGAAAATTTCTACAAAATGGCTTCTGTCTAAGCAGCCTTGCAACACTGCCCTTGAGCATTGCAAGGCTGTTCTTTGTGGCTACTCAGATCGTGATGTTCTTCCTACAGCATCGCAACGCTAGGATGCTGCATCACAACACTGTTCATCCCAACCCAGATCCAAAGTGGGCGCTTGAGTCGGTTCACGCGGGGTTTTTCCGATTCGATGGGTTCAATTTTTATCCAGTCTGGTTCAACCTATTTTGGACCAGTTCAACTCTTTTTGAAAACTTTGAAGGTTCGGTCTTGTTCGGGTCGGGTCGAGCGGTTCTACAACAATTTGAAGCTATTTTTGGACCGGTTTTGTAATACTTTAGTTATTATGCTTGCTTAGGATGCCAAAGTTGAACCATATTAGTTTTTTTTTTAAAATAATTATTCATGTGATGTATGTTGTATTTAAATTCAAACATGTTTGTGCGTATCGTATTCTATTTAGATTTTAAATCTCACTATAGGAAGCATGTTACATGCATTATGTATATGTTATAATTTTTTATGTATAGAATGTATGTTTAGGGTTTCTGCTATTTAATATAACTGTTATATTAAATTGGAATGCCTTTGATGTATGTTGTGGATGTAATAGCATGTCTAATTTTTTATAAGTTGTCATGAAATTGAATTAGACATTAAAATCCATAACAAAGATAAGTTGCATGCTCACGTAAGTTAATCACCCGTTTTAACTAAGTTAAGTAGGTCGCTATCTTATAAATCACAGTTACAAACTCAACCAGTAAATAATCCTGTCTAAGGCTGGGGTACTTAAGTTGACAGTTTACAGAACACCTCCTACCTGGGGATTATGGTCAAATAATTGAGTGTTGCTAATTGGTTTTATAACTGTACATGAGTGGTGTGAGGTAATAAAATGGTTTATCACCTAGACTTTGTAGGTTAAAATCCAATTATAAGCATTATACTTAGAAAAAACCACTTAGACTTAGGGTTGTTTTAATTAGCCGAAAAGAACCTAAGTATAATTTTACCCAAAAAGTTGAACACTTCAATGGGAGTTTAATAACTTATATGATAAAGTTATTAGAACACTTTAGTGGGAGGTTAATAACATATACGATACGTTATTTTTAGCTCTCACGTCCCTAAGAGTTTACAATCAAGTTATTTATGCCACCTTATCTAGATATTGCGGTCAAAAGTTAGTAATTATGCGCCAATTGTATGAAAATTAGCCTAGTATTGCAATAATTAAAAATGTTTGCAATTGCACCCACTAACACCAAAAAGATGGAAGACAAGCCGAACTTTACTATGTTTTGCAGGAGACCAAGTCACTGCTTGCGCTCAAGGCTCACGAGAGACTAATCAACGCATCTCTGTCACATTGAGCCCATCAATCAACAATAAAGAGACAAATATTGCAATGGCGGCACAATGCGACAGTCGATCCGAGAGCTGTGTTTCAACCGCATGCGATAATAAAAGCAAACACTGCATGCGAACCTATGATTGAAAGATGCAGTTGAGCAACGCAAGAGTGGAGGATTGAGAAACGTGTACAACTAACGGTTATGCAGAATTTACGGTCTGATTGCATAACAAAAGGAATAATATCCCTTCATCTTCGGAATTATCATAACCACAAGTGGGGACCATAAGGTCGGAGTCAAAGATCTGCACTTATAAATACCCCATTGATTTCAAAGAAAAATATGCTACTTGATACGGGGCTAACTGCTGCTAGATTGTAGAGAGAAGACTGAGCTGAATGCTTAAGAGAAGAAATCCAGGAATAAGACAAGATAAGGCCGAGAGGTGCATCTCAGATCCAACCTACCAAACACTCGATCAAAAGCTCTGTGCAAAGATCCCTGCTACCGGTAGAGCAAGCCTGAGAGGGAAGCTCTTCCTAACATCAAATCCATTCTATCCGGCAAGCATATCTCCATCGAATCTGTGTGAAGATATTGGCACTATTTGTATCTGTTCTATCTCTCTCCTTCATTATGTAATCCATGTTTTCTTTATCTCTTCATTCACACACCATGTATCAAACGCTTAGTAGAAATATTAAATGTTTCGATAAATTCCATTCACCATTTTTTGTCTCTTTCCGTTCACCCACCAATCACTTTCTCCATGATATCTTCGTCATCCTCTGATGAGCAATATGAATCACTAAGAACTTAATTTGTATTAAAGATATAAAATACGTTTAGCTAAAGCATGCTAGACAGCATCTTCACCTGTGAGAGCAGAAGTGAAGGTGTCATTCTGATCTATCGAGAGAAGATCAGGAGAATGCGTTAACTAAAGTGAGTAGTACTTCCAAACATGGAAACAACCTTGCATTCATTATGTTAGTCTTTGTTTCACCACAGACATGTGGGAGCGCGGCCGATCACTGAGAGGTGTACACCAAGAGAAGAGCGGAACAATATTTGTACCTTCAATCCAATTAAGAACTTGCACTGGTTGTATTATTTGTCTTTCTCTTTCTATTCTGTTCATAAGACTTGTCACCGCATCCCATGTCTTTGCAGAACTTTCATAGCCAACCTTACTCCCAGCATCTTGTATATGTAGTCCGTATCTTGTATCATCTAGTTTGGGTTTACTGTCTTTTTCTGTTTTTATCGCATCTTTATTGTTTTCCTTTATTTTATTGCAATTTATATACTTGTACAAACGCACTTTTAAAGATTGAAAACCTGGTCGCATGTATCATGAACGTACCGCAATAACCTAAACCAGTCCCCGTGTTCGACCTCGGATCACATCAAGAAACTTGCGATGGAATTACACTTGGTTCCATTGTAAGGAAACTTGTGACAACGCATGATATACTACAAGAACATCCATAATTAATGCATAATTAGATGTAGTATCGCATCATAGTGAGCAATTCATATCATCCATCCACATGTGTTACAATTATACCTTGAATGTTCCATTCAGAAAGTATCTGCATAAATCTGGATTTTGATAAATAAAGGGAAGTCGTTCAAATATAAAAATCAAGTATACGATACATTTGATTTCAACTTTCACGTCCCCACAAAATTCACATTGTGAGATCCATACAACGCTTCGTGTCGATTATACCTCGACTACTCCATTGGGAAAGTGTTTGTATGGGTCAAGAGCAAGGTCAATGGGGGAAGTAGTTCATAGTAAGTGGGTGAAGGATTTGTGTCAACATATCCTACGGACACTTCCATTAGTTTGGACCCTGAGATTTCTATGTTGCACTTGCGGGTTTGCTTTAGGCAGCCCTTGATAGTCGTTTAACGACGGCTATCACCTTGGAGGGTTGTAACATAGGATTCGGAACAACTTAAACTCCAGAAATAGATAGGATTTCTTAGGTCCATTCCCAACCTTGACTCTCCATTTCGGTAGCATAGTTGAGGCCAACCTCTAATGTTTGAAAACTGAGGGTTACACTTAAAGAATTACTAAAGTGTTAGTAATTTCAGACTGAAAATGGTAACTAAATGACTATAGGAATAAGAGTTATTCTGGATATAGTGTTTGGTCAAAATTGTTTGCTGTAGTGAAAGAGTATCTGACTACCCCTCGGTAGCATGTATTTTGACTCACTATAGTGTTGTTGCGAATAAATAATGGTTATGGGTACATTATTACTTGTTTTGCTAAAACTTCATTTTGGTTTAGTTGCAATTTGCTAATTAGAATTTGTTTAAAATTTTTCAGCATGTCGAAATCTTCTAGAATACTTGCTTCGGAATTAGTTAATGGTAAAATCGAATCGACATACAAATTACTAGTAGTTAATGGTTCTAAAAGGGTTTTAACAGAGGATTATCCTCAATCTCCCAATTCATCTAAAGTTTTGAACTATATAGATGAGAATGCAAAATTCAAAAAACAAGATGAATATGATTTACTTGTTATCGAAGCATGTTTAGTGGAAAACGATAAAACCTGGAGAATTGATTCAGGTGCCGCTAATCATGTCTGTACTTTCTCACAAGAAACAAGTTCTTGGAGATAGTTGACAGAAGACGAAACAATCTTTAAGGTAAGGACCAGGAAGGTTGTTTCAGCTAAAGTAGTGGTAGATATGAAATTATTTATAAGAGATAGATACATTTTGCTTTAAAATGTTTATTACATTCCTTCTATGAAAAGGAATCCGATATCTATCTCTTGTTTGCTGGAACAAAATTATAAAGTTTCTTTTGAAAATGATGAAGTGTTTATTACTTCGAAGAATATTAAAATTTGTTCTGCAAAATTAGAAAATAACTTGTATTTGTTAAAACCAACTAAGGTAAAGGTGATGGGTGTGAATTGTGATGCGATTATGGTGTGAGTTTGCGGTGATATGTGTTATGCGATAAACATGCAAATTTTTCTAATAAGACCCAAGTATAAGCCTTATTAGGTTTCCTGGTAAGTCCAGGGTTGAACACAGGGACTACTAAGTAAATATACGACAGTCACTTTGATTCCTTTACGGTGGTAAAAACAAATGAATTGGATGGGTGTTTTGATGAAGACTTTTTCTATGCAACGGAGAGTAACACATAGTTGATGAAATCGAGAGTTACAATGAGTATGCGATGAAGGGGTTGAGAAGGGGTTTAGCTAGCATTTCCTAAGATTGTGCACAAGTTATGCGATCATGCTACACACAAATAACAGCACGTCATCTCTCAATGCAATGCCATCATTCCTATTTATAGGACGCATGCGATGTATACGAAAAAGTTGATAGGACTTATGTCTAAGCCTCTGTTCTTGTCTATGCGATGATGAATGATGCACACATAAAACAAGGTGACCGCATGCGATTTCTAGGGTGCATGCGATGTGTAAATAGCGATAGAACTTATGTCTATGTTTCTATTTCTTGTTTATGCAGTTCTAATCTGACTCTCTCAAGCCTAGATTCTAATCTGACTCTCTCAAGTCTAGATTCTATCTTTAGACTACTCTCTCAAGTATCTCTAAAGGGTGAATGACGCATACATAAGACAAGATGATCGCATAAAATGTAAATCTTAAGTCATGCTAGCTAAGTACTTCTCAACCCATTCAAAAATTTAGCTACTCATGCGAAGTATGGAGAGATTGAACATAGGTTGAAATGAGATTTCCATTTTCTATAAATAAAGTGCTGAATACAAAATAACAAATGGAATTGAGAGATAAGAAGCCCAGTAAGCAATGTCTTGCTTTCCGTGGCGTTTTACACTGTTCTTTTTCACTCCAACTCTGTCCAGATGTATATCCTTGCTCTCGCAAGTGTTAGCCCTCTCTCCTTTGTAATGCTTTATGGCAGTCTCTCGATCTGTCCGGGAATACTTTGTCCAGATGTATATCCTTGCTCTCGATCGACCCTCTAAGTAGTCTAAGTATAAGTATGTACGTGAACAGACTAATAGCTCTCTAACATGTATACATCTTTTACAATGGTGGCCTTTGGTATTTATAGAGCTTAAGATGAAGCAGCCTTTCTTGCTAATGATTGCAATGATGGGTAGTCATTAATTCCCCTGCTCTGATGTGTCGATTAATGGTCACCGAAAGTTAAGTGTAGTTGCTACAGTTTGGTTTTAACAGCTTGTCAACTAAATTTGGATTCGACCATCATCAGCTTTCCGTCCCATCATGATTTATTATGTTGTCACCTTGATGTGCAGTCTTTATGCAACCACCTTTTTAAGAAACTTCTCACGATCGCAATCTTCAAGCACGCTGAAGCCTAATTGCTTTGGATCGCAATTTTACTTGCGCCATCGCATTTTTCTTGCATAAAATAAGTAAATTAACTGCTTTTATGCAATGGGCGCATGCGATCGCAATTTCTTTCAGTTTAGCACTTTTGGACATGATATTGCTTATTTTACCGTCGCATTCTCTCATTGTTTTACTTATTTGAGCTGTAATAACTTGTATTTCTACTCGTTATCACACCTCCAAATTTAAAACAATGCTTTTCCTCAAGCATAAACTAAATATTTTCTTTAAAAAAAAGTCAACCGTTGTTACCCTAACTAGACTTCTCAAGGTGTCTTATTCAAATTTAATGAACCAATGGCTTATTAATTTCTCTCCTGATCTCTTCCTAAAATATTTCTAATCTTTAGGGACCATAAGTTTAACCTTCAAAAAAACTTTACTCATTTTTGGAACATCACATGATTTATTTCAAAACTTTCTCCAGCCGGGGTGTTTCTAAGTGATTTTTACTCTTGCGCAATTTAGATATTCTTTTTGTGATCTTGCACTGATCCAAGTGCCTAGCCTTCGTTTTGACTTGCCCCCACGGGTGTCATGCGAGCATCCAACTACGAGCAAGGCGCTCTTTCTCAGTCTAAACTCATGTCCATTTTATTTTGCAGTGGAGTTGCAATCACTTGGTTTATGTGTTGATCACGATTCCCACCTTTGTTTTGGCTTGCCCCCACAGGTGTCATGCGGACATCCAACTACGAGCGGGATCCGATGTCAACATTATGATTTTTTTTTTATGGATTGAAATTTCTAAATGTAGCAAGGTAGAAAATAACAATACTGGCATCCCCAAATTTATACACAATAATGTCCTTGTTGCCGATAGATGAATTAACTCATCAGATGCTCGTAGGAAATTTCTAAAAAAAATCGTTTTGAAGGAAAGTTGGTGGACCGCTAACTTTTAGAAATGTTTCATGAATTGACTATCCTGAAATTAAGTTGACTCTTGTACATGTGGTAAGAAATAAAGGCATGAATTTCATCTTGAAGTCATAATTGGTAAGGGGAAGAATGCGATGACTAAATAAAGTAATCAAAATTCAATGATTACGTCAAGCTAAAGAGGATGCGATAATAAAATTTAGCAATATTAAAATGAGATGCGAGAAGTGCAACATTGAAATAAAATGAGTCAAGGAAGGACACAACACCCAAATTTACTCTGTTTCCTATATCATCTTTGATCACATCTTGTCTTGTGGTGTGTTGGTTCCTTGATTGTGATGGGCTGATCGAACTGGTCGCGTGTTTGATGTTATCGTGTAGCTCCATCACAATCATTCACTACGATTATTGCTAAATATCAAGAGGGTAAAAAGTGTGAACGAAAGAGTTGGTAATTTTAAAGAGTAGTGGTTACGCAAAAAGTAAGATAAGTTCATGAAAGAAAAATATCAAAATGATACTAAGAAAAGAATTCGTCCCTGATGAGTGTGTGTCGTATATCAACGCAGGGACTACTTGTGCAATGGTTAGCTCAAGTATATTCCCTGATGCATTTCATGCCCTATGTATATATCATATTCGAAACAATTTGATTGACAAGTTCAAGAAAAAGGACATAATCCCACACTTCTACCTAGCAGTGAAAGCTTATAGAATGTTTGAGTTTCATATGTCTTGAGCTGAGCTCCATCAATATCCTAGTATGACGGCCTATCTTGAGGAGGTTGGATTACAACGGTGAGCAAGGGTTTATCAAGTCTATTATGGGTATGAAAATATGACAATAAATATAGTAGAATGCTTCAATGGAGTGTTGAAAGATACATGAGAACTACCAATCACGAAGCTATTAGAGCATATTCTCGAATGGCTATAAGGTTGGTTCTATATCCAACGTACACATGCAATGGCATGCATAAACATTGAAACTGATTATGGAATGAGTATCCTTAAGGAATCAGAATTTATGTCTAGAACATATCGTGTTTCCCTGATGGCATGCATATAATTAATATGGACAATGGATATTCAAGGGGTTAGTTGATCTTCGCTCACGAACATGTACTTGTATGGAGTTTAATTGCATCGAAATCCCATGCTCCCATGCAATATCTATAGCAACCCTTAGAAACATTAATGTTCAAACATTATGTGCAAAATGGTTTACAGTTGAGTGTGTGCTTGCTTATGTTGCACCAATCTTCCCAGTTGGACATAGACAATAATGGAATTGAAGAGCAGATTTTGAAGACTTTAAATTCTACCACCACGAAAGGTAGCAAATATCAGTCGACGTCAAATTGTTAGGATACCGTCTATTGGAGAGGACCCACATCAAATATATAGGTATACCCAATGTGGTTGGAGAGGGCATAACAAAAAAATGTGCAAACAAACATTAATAACACTTGGCACTGGACCATTGATAACTTGTAGAAATACAAGTTACTTATACTGTTTTATTTAGATTATGTGGCAAAAAGAAGGAAAAGTTGCGTCGATAGTATAGAAATTGGCTTAGAATCGCGAAAATTGTAAAGTGTCGTAAGCACACCCGCTAACCCCATTGCGATGGCAAAATGGAATGTCCAAGTCTTTGTTTTGCAGAAAACAGGTCACCGCATGCAACAATTGCTCGAGGACAAAAATGAACAACGCATTTGCATCGCATGCGGCAATCGATAAAAGATCAAAACAATTTCACCGCATACGGTGATCGATTGTAGATGAAAAGAGCGACGCATTCGCAAGGACTTTTGACATTGTAGAGCTTTTCTGTTGTACGATTCTGACAAATTGAACGTGGAGCAGAGCAGACATTTCCACCAAGCCATGGTAGGAATTATCAGTTTTTTAGAGCGGGACCACTGATACAGAAAGAGCCAAGGTCTATAAATAGCTACCTCAAATTCAAAGAAAGGAGGCTGGTCTGAAGAGACTGTTTATAGAAATCCGGGGAGAAAGACGAGACAAGACCGAGAGGTAAGTCTCTGAAGCAAGCAATTGGTTCCATTCCCGAAGAAGAAGCTCTATGCAAGAGGTCACTTCTACCTAGAAAACAAGCCTGAAAGGGAAGCTTTCCACTCCATTTCTACCACATGCCGGCAAGGAAATCGTCTTCGATCGGGATCCGTGTCAAGACATTGACACTCTTTCCATATTTGTTCTTATTTTTCATTCATCTACTGTGTTCATCTCTAATCTTTCATTCACTATCTGTAACAAACGCTTATCCTTAAATTTCAATGTCATTATCGTATTCATCATCATCTCTCTATTCTTCACCATACATTCATCATCCATTTCTTTCATCATGTATAACTCATCCCCCAGGGTAAAGGAGAAAGATTAAGCGAGTAAGTTAGACTTTGTTGAAGAAATCGACTAAGTTTAGCTAAAGCATGCTCGACGGCATCTTCACCTGTGAGAGCAAAAGTGAAGATGTTATTCCGCCTCTCGAAAGAAGGTTGGAAGAATGCGTTAACTAAAGTAAGAAGCATTTCCATAAATGGAAACAACCTTGCGTTCATCACGTTCATCCCTGTTTCACCATAGACATATGGGAATGCGGCCGATCACTGAGAGGTGTACGCCAAGGGAAAGCGGAACCTTAGTTGCGTCCTCAATAAGATTGACGAACTTGCAATGTCCTTTCCCTCAACCCATTCTCTTTCTGATTCATTTCATAAGACTTGCCACCGCATTCATCCAATTCTTTTACACAACTTCACAGCCAATCCTCAACTTGTATATTAATTGTTTATTAATTTATTTTATCATCGCAATTTATATTACTACAACTTATTTTATTACCGTAATTTATTTTACCGCACTCTTTTTATCATCACATTCTATTCTTTATTGCAATTTTACTTTTCATCGCATTTTACTTTTCGTAAATCACTTCATTATTCTTTATGTTTAACCAGTTGCATATACCACATTAGTATCGCATTAATCATCACAATCCCCGTGTTCGACCTCAGATCACTCTGAGAAACTTGCGTTGGAATTATACTTGGTTCCAGCGTAAGAAAACTTGTGACACGCACACTACACGAACGCATACTACGAAGAATTTAAGCATCATCGCATACATTTAGAACGTAGTATCGCATATTATCATTGTCGCATAGTGCATACGTACGTCAGCAGCCTAACAAGTTGTTGCAACGCATTCAATTAAATTTATTATTACATGTTTTTGGCGCCGTTGCCGAGGATTGGCAACTTTTAGTGTTGAATATTTTTGTGGTATTTTGCAGGACAGATCTCTATTGTACTGTCTGTTTAACGCGAAGAGCAGGCTGACGGTGTATGAGTACTGGGACTGAACCAGAATTTGAAGCCCACACAGAGATCAAGTGTACTTTTCACGCACGAGCACGCCAGAAATATGGCTAATAATGATAGGCCCGAAGGGAATCAAGGAGTTAATCGGCTGGTGCAAGACCCAGTTTTTCTGGCCGCCGATCGCAATATCCCAATAAGGAACTATGCGATGCTGAATTTATATGACTTCTCGCCCGGAATTGCAAGACCTACGGTGGAGGAGAATGCAAGATTTGAGACCAAGCTGGTCATGCTTGAAATGATCCAAAACGCGGGGCAATTTGGAGGTCTACAAGAAAAAGACCCGCATGCTCACTTGACTAGCTTCGTAGAAATGTGCAACACATTCTCCATTCCTGGGGTGACTCTTGAAGGAATTAGACTGTATCTCTTCCTGTATACACTTCGGGATGAGGCAAAGAGGTGGGCTCATTCATCAGAGCCAAATGAAATCAACTCTTGGGACCAGTTGGTCGAGCGATTCATGAAGAAATTTTTCCCACCTGCAGTCAACGCAAGAAGACGAAGGGACGTGCTAAATTTTGAGTAGATGGAGAACAAGACTCTAAGCACCGCATGGGTGCAATTCAAAAGATTGGTGAAGAACTGTCCGCATATCGAGATTCCCGATTGCATTCTTATGGAAACCTTCTACAATGGCCTAGACAGATCGACGCAAGCTGTTGCTGATGCCTCCGCGGCAGGAAGATTTATCGACAAAACGTACACTAAAACCAAGGTCATCTTAGATCGCATTTTGCGAAATACAGATGACTGGGTAGATGATGGGTATGAAGGAAGAGGCATTAAGTAAAGAAAGATGGAAAGCACCATTGTACCTGCTGATACAATGACCACTTTTGATGCCCAAATGGTCGTAGTTACCTCGCTCCTCCAAACGATGACAATTAATCAAGGAACACTTGTAACACTAAATTTGATGATTCTATTTTAGGCATGCGCACTACGATATATGATGCATGATACAAGCTAATGTTGCCATAAACTTGATGACGAAAAGATGGAAATGGAATGCGGATGGTGTGTTATGCATGACTACTTCTAGATATATGATGCTGAGTTTGATAAAAATAAACCTAAGCTAACGTGATGCAAGATACAAGATACATGATATACATGATGCTGAGTTTGAGACCGACTGCGAAGTTTATACAAAGGATCGTGGTATGCGATGGCAAGTCTTTATGTATGAATCAGAAATGGTAAGGAATAATAGTACAAACATCGGAAGGTTGTTAATTGCGTTCAAGATATAACTAAGGTTCCGTTTTCCCTTGGCGTACAACTCTCGGTGATCGGTCACGTTCACACATCTCTATGGTGAAATAGGGATGAACATGATGAATGCAAGGTTGCTTCCATCTCTGGAAGTACTTCTCGGTTTAGTTAACACATTCTTCCAACCCTCTCTCAATAGGCAGAATGGCATCTTCACTTCTGCTCTCACAGGTGAAGATGTTGTCTAACATGCTTTGACTAAACATAATTATTTCCTTAATCCAATTAATTTACTTGTTTAATTCTTGCTAATTACCCATGGGATTAAGAAAACATCGTGGAGAAAGTGAATTACGGATGAACGAAAATAGACAAAAAGATGGAGATGAAAATGATCATAACAATTAATACTAAGATTAAGCGTCTGATACATGGTGTGAATGATAGAGATTAAGAAGATGAGTACAAGTGATGATAAAGAGATAGAAACAAATACAGAAGAGTGTCAACGTCTTGACACAGATCTGGAAGTGGTTTTGCTTGTTGGTGTGTGGAATGGATGAACAGAAGAGCTTCCCTCTCAGGCTTGCTCGTCTGGTATAGGTGACCTTCGTACAGAGCTTCGACGGGGGATCGGAAGGATTCTTTGCCTGGAGACTCACCTCTCGGCCTTGTCTCTTAATTCTTCCCGGATCTACTCTGATTAGTCGCTCAACCAGTCTCTCTCTCAGATCAGTATAGACACTTTTCTATGTATTCAAGCATCCTTTTTCAGTGGAATGGCCGGAGCTATTTATAGGCTCAGCTTTGACTCTCTGACTTTTGGTCCCCACTTTATTGTTAAGAAAGTTCCTGAAATGTTGGAGTGAATATTCCTTCTCTTATGCAATCAATCCCGTCCGAAATGTACAATGGTCAGCTGTACACGTGTCAGAATCCTCTGCATTTACGTTGCTCTTTACATCTTCGATCGTTTGCCTGCATGTGGTGTTAGATCGCTTAGCTCTTGATCGATTTCCGCATGTGTCGTCATTGTGTTGATCGTCTATTCATTCCTGAATCATGGGCGCAATGCGACGTAGATGCGTTGTTCTTTTTATCTTAAGCCTTGAACGCATGCGGTGACTTGATTTCCTGCAAAACAGACTTGAAATATTCTTTTCTACCATCACAATGGTGTCAGTGGGTGTATTGACGAAAATTTATAATTCTCGCATTTCTTAGCCAATTTCTATACAATTGACGTAACTTTCCTTTCTTTTGGTCGCAATATCTAAATAAAACAGTATAAATAACTTGTATTTCTACAAGTTATCACACCCCCAAATTTAGATATATGCTTGTCCTCAAGCATATCTTCTACTAAGGCAATATTGCTAAATTCCTATCCTAAATTTTGCATCGATTGGTTGCTCCGAATGCTCCACCTAAGCAACATTACTTAACAGCGCAATTTCCTTTCATCCTTGAAAATTCCTAGCAAAGTCCTACTTTATTCTTCTATACAACAAATTTCTGCTCAAAAATGCTTTTCTAGTTTTAAAAAGAATGTTTACCTCTTCTTGTGAAAACAACTCGATAAGTCCGGATGCGGTGGTCAAATTTGCGTCATATATTAGAGACTGTTGATCATGGTTATATTCTTCATTTTGGCTTGTTCCCACTAGTGTCATGCGATCATCCAACTACGATTGTGTGCCAATCTCAACTTTAACTCTTGAATTTCAACTAAGTATAACTTTTGCTGATCAGAGGAGTTGTCTCTTGTTTCTTTTATGTTTTTTATTATTTTTTTTCTTTTCATATTGCGTTGTTCTTGGAAATCCACCTTCGTTTTGGCTTGCTCCCACGGATGTCATGCGAACATCCAACTACGAGCAGGCTCCTTTCATAACTTAACTCTTATTAGGTTTGGATTGTTTTTTAGGTTTTCCCTTGCGCTGACATTGGAGTTTATATGAAAATTTATTTATTTATTTATTATTATTATTTTTTGATAATGATGAACGCATATTCTTAATGACCGCATCTACTTGATCTCATATGCTCAGACCTTCCCCACCCCCAAATTTAGAGATGCGCAAGGTCCTCATTGCATTGTTTGGACAGAATAGACAAACACTTAGACAAAATTTTGAAAAGAATGTTTGAGTAGAATTTTGAAGGATAAAAGGTAAAAAGTAGTGCTATAGCTACAAATTAACTAAGTTTTAGTCAGAAAATACAAAGTGTGGGAAATGTTTCTAAGTGTATGCATATAACTCATCATGGCAGCGCAATGAATAACACAAAGTAAAAGATCAAGAATGTCGCAAATAATGAAAAAGGATGATAAAGAAGAGGCTAAGGCATAGGGAAAGAATTGTTACTCAGTTGTATTAAAAATTAACTAAGTGTACAAAGAAATAAAAATAACGCGATACAAAATCTTTGCATGTACAAAGAATCAAAGAATTAGCTTCTCTACATAGAAAAATAATGAATGAAGTTGTCTTTTGTATTTGATTCAGACAGGTGCATGATTAAAAATTAACACCACGCTTCCATTAACACAAATGCATATTTGCAGAGGACGGGCAACAACGTATGTATCATCGCAACACACCCCTTAACTCAATGGGAGGGGTGCACAATACTTCTACCAGCACAACACTACCTCAACATAGTGCGTTTTCGCAAGAACAGGCTAACGATACATACGAGCGCAACACACCCCTCAACGCAATGCATTTGGGTAGAATGGATGCAAAGTATATCTTGTTATCACAAAATGCACCCATCATCGCGTTGCATACCAAATTTTATTTTTCCTTTTTAATTCATCAATAACGCAAATCGAAAAGACTTTGTGGTGCTCATTGTTTTATTCAATCATTCATAGAAATTTTAAGAACGGCGCTACTAATGCATAAAAGTAAAGAAATTAAACATGACATGGAAATACACAATTGAATTAAACTAAAAGTAAACACATAAAGCAGTAAAGGCTAATTCTAATAAGCAATAAATGACGAAATTCATAAAGCATTAAAGAAGGTAATTAAGAAAGCAATTAAACATCAAATTTAGAGATATGGATTGGAAGACGATTTTTCTTGATTACCGCAATCCACATCTCTGCAGGCGGTCAAGCTTGCCTGCACAATGTCATCTAGGACATTGTTCACCTCCTTGCCTCATCCCACAGTGTATATGGGAAGAGATACAATCTAATTTCTCGAGAGTCACACCAGGTATGGAGACTGCATTGCACATTTCTTTCTGATGTGTTCCTGCATGAAAAATACACCTGATCTCTGGTCAGTTTAGAATTTCCAGATCAATTCCAGTACTCATAAGTCATCAAACTAATCTTCACGATAAACAACCAGTACAAAGAGATCTATCCTGCAAAATACCATAAAAGTACTCAACACTAACCGTTACCAATCCTCGGCAACGGCGCCATAAACTTGTAATGCTAAATTTGATAATTTTATTTTAAGCATGGGCACTATGATATATGATGCATGATACAAGCTCATGTTGCCATTAACTTGATGACGAAAAGATGGAAATGGAATGCGGATGCTGTGTTATGCATGACTACTTCTAAATATATGCGTTATTAACTATAGGCTTATAATATGCTAAGGAATAATGCGTTGTCACAAGTTTCCTTGCGCTGAAACCAAGTATAATTCCAACGCAAGTTTCTCGGATTGATCTGAGGTCGAACACAAGGATTGTTGTCATTAATGTGTGGTAGTGTCAACCGATAAGCCACAGGGTCAATTCGCTCCAAAACCTCAAATGGCCCCACAAAACGCAGACTGAGCTTCCCTTTCCTTCCAAACCTCAAGACACCTTTCATAAGTGTTATCTTTATAAACACTTTATCCCTTGCCTTGAACTCAAAATCTTTATAACTAACATCGGCTTAACTATTCTATTTGCTCTGTGTTGTTAGCATTCAGGCCGTAATCTTCTACATGGCTTCATTTTTCATCTGCACCCACTCAGTCCCCACCAACTCTCGTTCACCGTCTTCATCCCAGCAAATGGGAGACTTGCAACCCTCACCATATAGAGCTTCAAATGGTGATATGCCAATAGTAGCCTGATAGCTTTTATTATATGCAAACTCTACCAAATGCAAGTGAGCATCCCAACTCCCTGAAAACGCCAATGCACTGACGTGTAACATATCTTCCAAAACTTAATTCAAGCATTTTGTTTGCTCATCAATTTGAGGGTGGAAGGTTGTCTTGAAATTCAACCGAGTCCCCAACGCTGCCTAGAGGCTCTTCCAAAAGCTAGAGTAAAACGAGGGTCTTTATCAGACCCAATCGACACTGGAAACCCATGCAATCTCACCACCTCTTTCATATACAATTGCGTCCACTTATTTATTGGATATTTGGGCTTCCCCATAATGAAATGTGCCACCTTAATGAGTCTGTCTACTAACACTCATATTACTGTATAACCTTTCGTTGTTCTTGGTAAACTCACAATGAAATCCATGGAAATATTCTCCCACTTCCATTCTTGTATGCTCAAAGGTTGTACAAACTTGTTGGCTTCTGTCTCAGGCTTTCACCTGCTGATAGACTAAACATTTACTAACATAATCAGCTATCTCCCTTTTCATATCGAACCACCAATAGTATCATTTCAAGTCTTGATACATTTTGGTACTGCCAAATTGTATCGAGAATAAGAAGTTATGATTTTATGCCAACAATTCGCTCTTAAGACCACTGTCTACAGGTATGCATAAACATCCTTGAAAAATAAGACCATGATCTAAGGACACCGAAAATTTGTTGTCCTGTTCTAACTCCACCTGAAGAAACTTCTACACAAGTACGAATCTCCCTGTTGTGCATCTATAATTATCTGCCTCAAAGTCGATTGTACTACCAACCGTGCTAGTTGCGAGGTGACCTCCCCATTGCTACTGCAATCTCAGCTCGTTCAAAATCCTTACATAGTTTAGCATGTGTGGTGACTAAGGCTGCTGGATGAGCCATCTTTCTACTAGAGCATCAACCACAACATTTTCCTTGCCTGGGTGGTATAGAATCTCACAATTGTTGGCCTTTTGGCCTTTAACCTCAAATTAATTAATTTTAATTAATTAATATTTTGATGATAACAAACCTATTTTTATTTATTAACAATTTGAGTGTTTTGAAGTGTCTATTGCGTAGAGCTCAGAACAACAATTCCAATGCAATTTGAATCGCCCAAATTGGAGCTCAACACAAAGAAGATATAGTTGAAACAAGCTTAACGGAAAAATCCCGAGTTGATGATGTGGCAGAATTTTTCTCAAAATGGACCAATTGAAAGATGCCACCTTGAGCAATAGAGGAGTGACACGTTGTGGGCTTTTGATTTTTGGATTGGTTTTAAAAAGAAAATGAATTTAAAAGGAAAATGAATTCAATATTATTTTATGTTTGTGTCTAAAAACTAGTTTAGATTAAAATTTCCACCATTGATTTTTCTTTTCTAGGATCCATTGGTCCAAATTATATGTGGTTTCCAACAATATTTCCTCTCTATTTAAACTCATCTTCATCCTCAAATTTCAACAATTTTTATTATTTTCAACCCTTCATAACTCATTAAGCCACCATTGTTGCTCTTTCTCCAAGCTTCAATTTTCTTCTTTTCATCTTCTTCTTTAGAGAGATATTTTATATTGTGAGGATTGATTCACTGAGTGCTAAATTTGTAAACCTACTCTTGAAGAAAGTTTTTCCATATTGTTCTTCATTTTCAAATTCATTGTAAGAGTTGAAGAAACTTGTGAAGGCCTTGAGCAGAAATGTGGAGATCGATCCCAATTTTATTGTCACGGAATCATACAAAATTTACAGAATATAGAATATGCAAAACAACATAGAGGAAAAATAGCATGCCTTCAAGAGAAAAGAAAAAGGTTAGGATTTCAAGAAAACCTTATCCTTGAATTATCTAAACCCTCTTCGCAAAATCCCTTTTTTCGAATTGATCATGATCAACCACGAACCCTTGAACTGTCAAAGATGACACCACCACTTGGAGCCTTCTGTATTCTCTTGGGATGAGAGTCACAGGAGTTGTGTGATCTCTATAATTTTGGAAGAGAGGGACAGAATGATCTGAGAGTAAGAGAAAGCTTGGGAGATATTTTGTAGAGCCTTCTTCAAAATCGTCTTCTGTGAAGAAGATGAAGACAGCCTCTTAGAAACTACCCCACTATCACTTAGGATTAAAAGATAAAAGAGAGAGAGGGAGTCACAACTCCCTCCAATATTAATTTTAAAAAATTAATAAAATTATTTTAATAAGAATTTTAATATATATATTTAATGATAACTACCTTATCATATAATATATATTAAACTATATGTTATATCAAATATAACATATAACCTATAGTTTTTATATTATATCAAATACAATATAACCTATAGTTTGTTTATCTCTCAATAATACATGACATTTAGTATAAAACACATTTATACTAAAATTTAGTTCTATGAACCCAATTCACATAATTAATATTTGAATCATATTCAAATATTTATTTCCTCTCAAATAAACTTTATATTATAATGTATCAAATACATTATATCAATTATATCATATATAATTATGTTAAATTAATTATATCACATATAATTAATTCTTTCAATTAATTTGAACAATTCAAATTAATCCAAATTTGATTCTCATTTAATCTCTATTGAGCTACAGTGGGGACCTCATGGATCTGTAGATTGAAGCTCCAATGGTACTTGAATAATTAATTAAACTCCTTTAATTAAATTATTCAAACATCTATTAACTGTCGGACGCTCCACTAAAAAGCGATAGATGCACTCTTAGCACTACAGATATATTTCTGTGTCTATTGAATATAATCAGTCAATAGTGCGATAACCCTTTACAAATTGCTCATAAGTACAGTTGGACCAAAATTACCATTTTGTCCATGTAGTTATATCTAACTCCTTAAGTAACCCCTCTAATGAACAATAAGTCATAGTCCAACTATGACCAAACCTCTCTTGGGAAAAGAAAGGGTGTGGCGCCACATTGTTCAAGCCTCAATCCTTAAGGGAGTAATTTATCTACTTACCCTGACATTAGGGAATGAGTGAATTTCATCTTGTGTAGTTGTGTTCCAATTCCTCGATCAAATGAATCCTAAAATGCTAGGCTTATTGAGTTGGCGATCAAGCCACTTTTACCCATACAAATCAAAGGACTGCCTTCATAGGCAAGAGTTCACAACTCACTTAGGATTCAGGTCATGTCACCTATGGTCATCCTGGTGAAATGTAAGTCTCTATTATGAACGGTGTTTATATAATGAGACTAGTCATTTTGTGGTCCAGTTTTGTACAAACTCCTTTGTATAAAATACTCTCACTCACATGTCTTCACATGAACTATCAGGATCAGATCATTTGTAGCACTTTACAATAATTGTAACATCTACAAAGTGAGTTGTATTCGTAATGTCACCAGGATAAGGTATCCATCTTTATCCATATACTACAGACCATTGAGGTTATCACTTAAAACATGATCTATTTGTATGTCTATACATACATGTTTAAGTTACATATGATAACCTTGGATATTAGTTTATTGGTTTGTGAGTTTAATGCTACTAAATGTCAAATAAAATAGCTCATATTTTATTAAATAAATAAAATGTTTGTACAACACAATTACAAACTACATAACCCTACGAGATTTATGGCATCTACCCCAACAAGAGTTGCTCTTGATCACTAAAAAAAGTGGTTCTAACAGTTTGATCCTTAACCGTGGAAAGATCGGGTTCATTCTTGCTCCCAGAAATAAGAATATTGTAGCGGTTCGACTTTAGGCTGTGGAAAGAGTCAAGTTCATAGTGGCATACCCAAGTGGAGCTTGGGAAGTGACCGTAGGTCAGTTGTACCAAACTACTATAAAATTTTCAGTGTCGATTTCTCTATCCCTCTCCTATTTAATTTCGTAGTTAATTTATTAATATATTTCATTGCATAGAATTAATTGCTATAGTTTGTTCTTGAATTTGTTTATGTCAATTTATTGATCTTTTTTAATTGAATGTATTTGCATAAAATTTTTTGTTTAAATTACTAATTAACAAAAGTTCGTTAATTTGTCTAATTGGGCCCACATTAGTAAACAAAAATTTATTAGTTTTAAATAAGTCCTATTCACCCCCTCTAGAGTTCTCATACTGATCCTACAATTGGTTATCAAGAGCAAGGAGCTCTTCTACATAAATTATTTTTATAATATTATCAATATTTTGTTTTATTTGAAAAGCTTAATTGCTAGAACTATGGCAACTTTAGAAGATCAATGTGTTGATACAACTTTTTTTTTTATGGTAAAAATTTTGTTACTTGGAAAAAGAGAATGAAAACATTTTTGCTTGCTATTGATTTTAATATCTCATATGTTTGTAAACATAATTTGTCAAAATTAAAATTGAATTATAAATGCTCTCTTTTGATGCTCAAGCCATAAATATCATATGCAATGCTTTACATAGTAAAGTATGTGATAAAATTGTACAATTTGATTATACATATGATATTTAGAAATTTCTTGACAATATATATAGTGTAGAAAATTCTACTTGTACTATTATTAATTTATTTGATGTAAAGGAGAATTATAATTCTCAAAATGAAGGAAAATCCATGAAGTGGAAAAAGAAAAATGTAGTGGATCTTCCTTGTGCCTGATGGCCCATTCGGATAAAGATTCTAGTGATGAGAATGATGCAAATGAGGTAATTCATAGATTCCTTTCTTATGATGATGATGTGTTTGAAGATATATGCAACATGATTTAGAAAAGTTTGGCTCTAATGTAAAACTATTAAAGAAGTATAAGGCATTATCTATTGAAAATAAATCTTTGATAGACGAAAATACATGTTTGAAAAATAGAACAACTAATGATGTTTTGCATAATGATATAAATCTTGTGATGATGAAAAATGTGCCTTGAATGATAGAATCAAGTTTCTTGAAAAAGAGAATGATGAACTTAAATCTTTATCTTGTGGATTGAAATTTGGAGTGAATGACTTGGGAAAAAAAGAGAAATTAAGATCTTATTCTTTGGAATTGAAAGATGAAATTGCTAGTTTGAAAGATCAAATTCTTGATTTAGAAAATAGGAATATTTCTTTAGAAAAAGAGAATTTCTTTTGTTGATAAGACTAAATTTCTTGAATGTGATAGTCATGAAAAAATGATCTTCTCCAAATGCTTAAAGAGAAAGAATTGCTTGTTACTAAAGAGCTTGAACTTGCAAAAGAGTTTCTTAAGAAATTAACTATAGGTACACAAAAATTAGATAAAGGTAAACCATTTAATGATAAAAAGGGATCAAGCTATATGAATTAAGATTGTTCATCTACTTCTAAAAGCACTACTTTTGTCAAAGTCGTCCCTTGTATGTCTCAAGATACTTTACCAAATGTGCTTAATTTTGTTGATTCTAAATTTGTGCCAAAATATGAAAAGGTTCAACATAGTTATGGAAATCGTGCATAAACAAATTCATACTAGATCAAAATGTGTTCATAATGCGAAATTTGTGAATAAACATGAAAAAGCTAAACTTAAGTTTGAAAAATCAAAGTTTGTGCCTAAACATGTTCATGAAAAATCTAAATGTATGCATAGTTCTAAATTTATACCTAGACATGTAAATGCTAGAGATATTCATGTGAAATTAAAATTTATGTCTACTTGACATTTTTGTGGAGTTAAAGGTCATATTAGACCAAATTATTTATAATTGAAAAATGCTCCTAATAAGAATTTCTTGAATAGTAATAAGTTGCAAAATCAATTTGTGAAAACTAAATTTTTGCCTAATGTTACTTGTTATTCTTGTAGTAAATTTGATCATAAATTTAATACTTGTTGTTTGCCAAAAGTCAATGCTAGTATTGTTGGAATTAATTGGAAATGGTTCTAATGTTATTGTTCACTAACCATGAAGGACCAAAGAAATAGGTACCAAAATCTTTTGGTTAAGATTTGTAGGTATGATTCAAGAAGCATTTGTTGCTTGAAATTCAAATTGGAGCAACTAGTATGGCTTGCTTGAATCCAACAAAGGAAAATAACATTTTTGGTAACTTTATATTTTTTTATTATTGAGATAATTATTCTTCTAGTATCTTTATGAAAATTAAATCTCTTGAATGTTTTTTTTTTAAACTTGGATTTAGTTGGCATGAGAATTGAATGTATATCTATTTATTTGGTATTTATCTATTTTGCTTATAATTTGGCTTTTTAGCCAAATAGATGTTTACTCTATCGTTGTATTTTTTTTTTTTTTTTTTGAAAAGTTTTGAGCTAAAAGGATATTGAATTTGAAATAGGTTGATTATCTTTTGGATGAAATTGATTAGAATTTTTATTAAATACCTTTTGAGCATAAAGTTATACATATTCTATGGTTTATATTGTTGAATGAAAAATCATTGAGCATTTTATTTGTCCTATGTTAAAAAAATTTGATCATTGAGCTTTTTTCTTTTTTTTTTTTTTTGAAGAGCCGTTAAATTCTTTTCAATAGGGTGAGTCTTCATAAAATTGCTACATTCTTGAATCCTCGGTAGCATATTGTTCAAAATTTGTATAAATTCATTTGTGTTGCTTACATGCTTATATTAATTTGCTAGTACAGCTTTGCTATTATTTGGTATCATTTATTTTATAACAATTGGTGTTTATGTTATAATATTTGATATTTTGGTATCTCAATTGTTTGATTTACTTGAATGATTTTATCTCCTTGGTGTTTATTGATTTTTCTCATTAGAAAGAGATTGCTTGATTTTAAGAGGAGCTATTTATTTTATATATGAATGAAATTGATTCCCATATTAGTTAATTGATGTGTGCCTCTTGTGCATATTGTTTATCCTTTTAGGGGAGTAATTATCTTTGGAATAAAATTTTATTGGAAAATTTGTTAGATATTTCTATCCTCAAGTTGATATATGTTAAATATCTTTTTGTCTCTTATCAAGAGGAGTATTCAATTGATTTCAAAAATGGGAGAAATTTGTTTTAAAGTTTATATTATGCCTCTTGAATTTAGAATATTGTTGCTTATTTTTAGAAGGCATGTTAATAGGAGAAGAAATGAAAAATTATGTGTTCATATTTTAAAGAAAACTTTCATATGTTTTGTTATTTTCTTAATTGATTCCAAAAGGGAGAGAGGTAATAAGAAAAACGAAAGCATGTTATTATTGAATATATTCTTTGCGTTCAAGTGAATAAAATTATGTGTGTTGATTGTGATTCAAGTTCATATTTTATATCACCTCTTTGGATTTCATTTTTTTTTTTTTACTTGTTTGAAAGGGGAGATTGTTAGCTTTTTGGCCCTTAACTTCAAATTAATTAATTTTAATTAATTAATTAATTAATTAATTAATATTTTAATGATAATAAATCTACTTTTATTTATTGACAATTTTAGTATTTTAAAGTGTATTGCCTAGAGCTCGAGACAATGATTCCAACACAATTTGAATCATCCACATCAGAGCTCAAACGAAGAAAATATAAATGAAACAAGGATCTCGCCGAATTTTTCTCATCAAAATAGACCAATTGAAAGGTGCCACTAGAAGCAATGAAAGAGTGACACATGGTGGGCTTTTAATTTTTGGATGGGCTTTGAAAGAAAATGAATTTAATATTATTTTATGTTTATATCTAACGACTAGTTCTGGACACGTGAATTTTTCTTTTTGTTGGATTTTTAAAAACAAAATGAATTTAAAAAGAAAAGAAATTTAATATTATATTTTGTTTTTGTCTAACGGCTAGTTTAGTTTAAAATCTACACAATTGAGTTTTCTTTTCCAAGATCCAATAGTCCAAATTAAGTGTAGTTTTCAACAATTTTTCTCTCTATTTAAACTTCTTCCCCAAATTTCAACAACGATTTTTATTATTTTCAATCATTCATAACTCATTAAGCTACCATTGTTGCTCTCTCTCCAAGCTTCAATTTTCTTCTTTTCATCTTCTTCTTAAGAAAGATATTTTATGTTGTGAAAATTGATTCATTGAGTGCTAAATTTGTAAATCTACTCTTCAAGAGAGTTTTTCTCCTATTGTTCGTCATTTCCAAATTCATTGTAAAGGTTGCTCTTGATCTAGGGTGGTTGAAACGGTTTGATCCTCGACCGTGGAAAGGATTAGGTTCATTCTTGCTCCCGAAAAAAAGAACATTATAGTGATTCGACTCTAAATCGTAGAAATAGTCAAGTTCGTAGTGACATACCCAAAAGAAGCTTGGGAAGTGGATATAAACCAATTGTGTCGAACCATTGTAAAATTTTCGATGTCAATTTCTCTATCCCTCTTCTATTTAATTTTTCAATTAATTTATTAATATATTTCACTGCATAGAATTAATTGCTATAATTTGTTCTTGAATTTGTTTTTGTCAATTTATTGATCTTTTTGAATTGAATGTATTTGCATAAAATTTTTGTTTAGATTACTAATTAACAAAAGTTTGTTAATTTGTTTAATTGAGCCTATATTAGTAAAAAGTTTTTATTAGTTTTAAATAAACCCTATTCACCCCTTCTAAGGTTGTCATACCGATCCCACAACAATTATAATCCTTTACTAACTCGAGCCACCTATGTTGCCTCATATTCAACTCCTGGGTGAAGAAATATTTCAAACTCTTCTGATCGATGAAAATCTATTTCTTTTCCCCGTATAAATAGTGTCTCCAAATCTTCAAGGCAAAAACCACCGTTGTTAGCTCTAAGTCATGCATAGGATAGTTCTGCTCATGGTTCTTCAACTAGTGGGAGGCATAAGCAACCACTTTATCATGTTGCCTAAGCACACAACCTAGCCCCTTCTTGTCACTGTAAATCACAAAACTTTCGGAACCATTCGGTACTATAAGAACCAATGCAGAGACCAGAGACCACTTTTTGCTTGAGGTTTTGGAAATTGTCCTCACAAGCTTTGCTCCAAATAAATGATGCTCCCTTCCTGGTCAACTGAGTCAATGGGATGGCTATGAGAGAGAAATTCTCTACAAACTGACGATAATAACCTACCAACCCTAGGAAATTGTGCACCTCCCCAACTATCTTGGGGCAGGGCCAATTTGTAATGGCCTCAACTTTACCTGGGTCCACCAAAACGCCATCCTTCGACACCACGTGTCCAAGGAATGACACTTTACGTAGCCAGAATTTGGCATACAACTCGTTCTCCCTCAACGTTCCCAAGACCTTCCTAAGATGTTCCTCATGCTCTACCTCTATCTTGGAATAGACCAAAATATCTTCAATAAAAACTATCACAAAAGTGTCAAGAAGATCCTTGAACACTCTGTTCATCCAATCCATAAACACCGCTACAACATTGGTCAAACAAACAACATTACACTGAATTCATAATGCCCATATCTAGAATGGGACGCTGTCTTAGGAATATTGTTATACTTTATCATCAGTTGGTGGTAATATGACCTGAGATCGATTTTGGAGAGTACCATAGCTCCTGTAGCTGATCAAACAAGTCATCAATTATGGGGAGCAGATACTTGTTTTTATGGTTATCTTATTCAACTCCCTGTAGTATATGCATGAACATAGTGAACCATCCTTTTCTTCACGAACAACGCTGTGCACCCAAGGTGACACACTCGGATGTATGGAGCCCTTGTCAAGCAGCTCTTACAACTAAGTCTTAAGCTCTTTCAATTCTGCTAGAGCCATTCTATAAGAAGTTTTAAAGATCAGGGTAGTGCCTAGTTCCAACTCAATAATGAAATCTATCTCTTTGTACGATGGCAAACCCAGGAAATCCTCTAGAAACATGTCTGGATACTCCCTCATAATTGGCTCGGACGACAAAGTGACTTTAAAGTTTTTGGTATCAATTACACTGACCAAAAGGCCTCAAGCACCCTGGCCAACCATCTTCCTAGCTTTTAAAGCTGAGACTAACTAGGCAAAGCCTCAGTCTTAGCTCCTCTAAACTTAAAGCTAGCTCCCGCAAGCGGGCTAAAGACTACCTCTTTACGAAAACAATCTATGATAGCATGGTTGCCAACCGACCAATTCATGCCTAAAATAACATCAAAATCTGTCATATCCAGGACTAACAAAGACACATCTGACATATGCTCTGCTATTACAAGCTGACATGCTTTTACCCTCTGTGTCACATGAATAACAGACGATATGAACGAATGCTTTTACCCTCCGAATGGAGTAGAAACTTAATACATAACGCAACAGCTTTAATTCTATACCACCATACTTCACAAACACAGACGATATGAACGAATGCGTCGAATTAGAGTTAAACAACACAAGAGCATAATGTCCTAGAATAAGGAGTGTACCTATTACCACTAAGTCTGAATTTTCTGCCTTACGCCAAGTCATTACGTAAACCCGACCCTACTATTGCTATCGTTTTGAACTCCCTACTGGGAATTCGAGGGCTGACCCCTACCACCTCCAGAACTACTACTAGGGCATTGAACAGCTACATGTCATGTCTACTTACACCTGAAGCAAGTCCCTGTATCAATCAAACAACGCCCCCAATGTCGCTTCCCACACGTTTTGCACACATGCCTGTTCCTCCAGACTCCTCCTGGATTAAAAGCTTGCTGCTTGATATATCTCAATGGTTTGTCTGTGTTTTGGCTTTTCTATAGAGGCTTTGAAGCTCTCTGGTTTGCTTTTCTCTTTTAGCCTAAGGTGGCTTTTACTGCTAAGGACTTCAGCCACACAAAATGCTACTATATAGGTGGTAGGCTTAAACGCTTGCATAATGCCTCGCACCCCATCTCGAAGTCCTTGAACAAATATCTCAGCTCTCTTTGCTTCAGTGGACACCAAATCGAGGGTAAAACAAGATAACCTATCAAACTCCTCCTCATACACATCCACCGTCATGGTCCCCTACTTTAGGTTCATAAATTAGGCCTACTTGTTGTATCTCACTTGGGCTTCTTTGAATTGGTTCCACGTTGCCTAACCTCCACTAGCATCTATCATTCTCTTTGTTAAACGCCACCAGTGCTTAATGTTGTCAATAAGTACAAATACGACGCATTGCAATTCATGCTCTTCTGGACACCTCATATACTAGAAGATACCTTCTATGGAAGACATCCACAACTCCGCCTTAGTGGGGTCCTTCAGCGACCCATCGAACGTTAGAGGGTCATATTTTTTTAAATCGCACAAGTGCTTAGCCTCCTCTGAAAGACCTACCACAACTTGGTTCAAAGTCCAGTCTTGATTCTACACTTGTGGCGTCGAAATCTGCGACGGGGGTACTTGTTGCGACTAAACATGCTGAGATATTTGTTCTGCTACGATGTCTTTTAGTTGTCCCATCAAAGCCTTCGTAACAACTTCTCCAATCGTTGTAGCCATGACAATATACTCGACCAAGATATCTGGGGGTGTCTGCACTCGTGGGGGGTACGGTCAAATTTCAGGCCCCGCTTCTTGCTCTAACCCTTTGCCAGGTTGACCCAGAAGGGTCAAAAGGCAACAGGAGGTTTTCTTGTGTAGACGGGTCCTACACTTTTGGGCCTTGTACCCCAACTTTAGGGTCCAGCTCCCTTCTAACATTCTTACCTCTCAATCCTTACAAGAAATTTTATCATTCAGGTAAAGTTTCATGCATAAAATCCTAAACGACTTTCATTTAAAGGACATACCAATGACGAAGAATCCGTTTGTGACCAATGAGGCAATCTAGACTTGCCTACTAAGTCAGTCTACAGAACCTAAAACTTGAACTCTGATACCAACAGTCCAACAAAATATGTCAACTTTTCAATCTAACACACAGAACACAATCACATACTTGCACCAATTGGGGTTCGAGGACGAACCGACGGTAGGTAGCTTACTTAATTAGCAAACCAATTCCCTTTATCTTGAGTGGAACTCTTAAATTGCACTAAAAAAACACATCTAATATCAATCCTTAATTATAATCCAACCTGATGTGTGAGGTTTAATTCCAAGAGTTAAAAGCCCAAATTTTAACAACCCGAAAATTACAATCTTACCCACAAAGTGTGCCAAAAACACCCCAAACTCACCGTCAAAGCTGCTGAACAGCGTCGAATAACGCCTCAAAAGTCCGATCTAAGCATCAATACATCATGGGTATAAATCAGTCCAACATCAACAGGTGTTCAAAACCCCATTCAAGAAAAACCAAATAAACCTTAAATCTCACCTCATAAATCCAAGATTCTGGCAAACGGAGGCGCCGAACCAATGGCAGTAATGTGCTTCACCACGATTCGCGCGCGGACTTGTAGGGCTGGAGAACCGCGGCAGACGGCTGGAAGAAGCGGCACGGACGGCGGCTGGAGGAAGCAGCACGCGAGCTGGAGCCAAGCACGGGATGGCATTCGTGGCTCGACGGCGACAACGGCTAGACAGAACTCGCGTGCAGCTGGCGTGGCTCGGGCGAGGCGACGGCCGGGCTGGTCGGGTGCGAGAGGAAAGCTTCAGGGGGTGCGCTTCAACAAGGAAGAAAAGGGAAAATTTCTCTTGTTTTTCCTTTTTTTTTTTCTACACACAAACCGAGGCCACCAACCCTAATTTATAAATGAAACATCTTTTAAAAACCTTAATCATCCCCCTTCCCTCTCCCCTTTTTCCATAAACCAAACCATAAAATAAATAAATATATACCATCCATCTCCATTGGAGAAATGGATCCCCATGAGGATCCATCCCCGACTTTTTATATATATATAAAATAAAAAAAATAATTAATCGGAAACAGAAAAGGTATCCGACTGGAGATTCGATTAGGATCGATCATGTTCCCGATCAAACCGATCGGGGTGGAGACCCAATCCTGCGAGGATTTTTGCCAACTCTAACATACATAAATAAAAATTCCTCACTTCAATCTCAAATATTATAATTTCAAGAGAATTTTAAATCTCCAACACACCAATTAAAACCCAATTGAAATCAACTCATTTTAAAACCAAAATTAAATTTCATTCTCAATACTTGAATTAAATTCATGCCTTTTACCAAAATTAGTTTAAATTGATTTAGCCAAAATAAACAAATTCCAAATCTCTAAAATTCAAAATCTAAACCCAAATAAATCAAGATAAATACATGCAATTTCCTAAAATTTGGCTAGTTACAATTTCACTCCTTACCCTACCTTTGAAACGTTTGAAACAAATGGAAGAGTGGGAAAGGGAAAGTAAAACTTGCTATAATTTTATTATGTTCAAAATCACCCAAGGATCCACATTGAGACAGTGACTCGAATGTTTGTTCATTATATATATACAATACGTTCTGCTTCAAATTTCTATGTTAAGTTTCCTAGCGTATTGGCTTCAAAACCAACTTGGTACAGCTCCAAAAATCGCATGGTTATGAGGAAGTCTAAAACATTTTTTTTTTCATTCGCCTTCACCTAATCAGGATCTGTCTAAGCAAACCATGGAATGAGTATTTCCTCCATAAAATATGGCTTTGCATTGAGCTAATGCAAGCTTTATGTGTTCTTTTAATTGAAAGTCTCAACCAAACTAATTGGAAGTGAAATAATAATGTTCATCCTATTATCGCATTTTCAGTTCATTAACCAAATGGCTCACATGTCACATCCATGATTCGAAACTTAAATATAGTAAAAATCAGAAAAGACTTCGGGGGATAAAAATGTGAAAAAGACAACGTAATAAACAATGAGAAACCGGATAGGTGTTTTCTCCTCCACCTAACAAAAATGGTTCCAACAAACTGTCTAACTTTGCACATTTTCCTTAGTTTTCCAATTTTTACTCTTCTCACTCGCTTTTCTTCTTGATTCTTACCTTTTTTTTTCCAGAAGCAACTCAAATGGGGCAGGGAGGGACATCGAGAGTCGTTCCAGCTTGAATTTGACCCCAGCCAATAAGACGCCAGTGCTTCTCGACTCGACGACTTAGAGCAATCTTCTCTCCCTTGCTGGTGCAAACAGGAGATGTAAGCTGCAACTTTGCTAAATCGTTCTTCACTGCAAGTACTCTAGCTCCTGTAGACATGGATCCTATGTTCAACATTAGAATCTCCCCCTTGGCCAATTTTGATACTTTTCCCTGCCTTTCTGATCCTTTTGTCCTCACACCTAGGAGCCGCCGCAAAAGGAAAAAGTTCACCTGCAAAGATAAGGACAACAAGTCTCAAAACAGACAATCTTTATCGACAATTGCCTCCAACCTTTTCGGGATCAAATCATTTACAAATTTGCATGCAATGTCAAAACTAGCAAATCAGAGCAGCCTCGAGGGTACAAAGGATGAATACTTTTTTGTATTGAAAACCGAGCTTTCATTGGAAAAAAGATATCCTTAACAAAAGGAGCCAAACTACTAGCTAAAAAAAAAAGGAGCACTAATTGAAGATGATAAGACCTAACAAACTATTACAAGAATGATTGGAGACCATTGCCTAAAGAGAAGCATTAAACTTACTTAGACCAAACCTCCTCCCAAGATCTCTCAAAACCTCTATAAATCATACAGAGAATAATTGTGGAAAAGCCAGCATGCCATAACATCTGCCCTTTGCCGAAGGGCAGATACATGAGGGATGCAACATCACACTTACACAGCAAACGACTCAAAAAGAGTGATATACCCATTGACTGTTTCCAAAAGAGCACAAAAATCCCACACATTCTTGCTTTAAACGACCCCCCCTTCCCCCCAAATAAATAATTAAACAAATAAACAATAATCTGGAAGAAGCAGGAGACCCCCTAAAGAATCTTAGAGTAGTCTTGAGTTGCAACTTAAAGGTCTTCATCCATTAAATAACAGTACATTCAAATGTTAATAAGAACTTTACCTCTAGCTCAACAAAAACATCAGGAAGTGATCCAACTTCCCCAAGAACCTGACCTACCAATCTGTCAGCACGAGTCAAAGTGGGATCCATGGTCGTGCCAACCCCAATAAGACCTCCAGGGACTGCAAATTGCAGCTCATTTTGCTCCGCATACAAAGAAACAATCCTTGAGTATATTGGGGTGCATTTAATGTTACCACTTTCATCCTTAACAACAATCCCCGGACGAACTTCAATAAATTGGTTCACCTTTAAAACACCCTGGAAAGAATACATTTTCAAATTCATTAGCAACACATATCGCAACACAAAACTGTGGACAATTTTTCCAAAAGGTAAAATGGATTAAAAATGTAAAGCAGTAACATGAATTCCTTAAGTAGACATTATCCAAAACAGGTTCAACTGCAAAATTCAGGGTGGTTGAGATCAAAACATCCAACCACCAAAGAAGTAATAACAAAATAACAAAACCTTTACTACTTCTTACATGTTTGCTTGAACTAGTATCTTAATAATTCAAACCAATCCAAAAACTTGGGCAAAGTTCTTAATTGTATAAATCAACTTATTGAACAAGATCACCAATACGCAACATCAAAAACTTCTTTTTCAACTTTAACACCAATAATTGAAAAGGATAAATCACATTTGTCAACTCCAGCCGAATTCCGAAAATTGTCTTTATGATAAACAAGCATAAGGTACTATTACAGCTTATTGACCATCTGAAAGCTGTATTAAGAACTTCATAGCATCACAATTTCAACATAAATTGATGATTGTTTTCTTTAAGAAAAAAGTATGAAGTATATACCCGTAATATGCTACCACCAGCCACACCACCTTTGATCTCATCAACTTCAAATCCGGGTTTGTTAACATCAAAAGAACGAATCACGATCATATTAGGAGGAGAGACGAAATTCCTTTCTGGAATTGGAATCTTTTTCACTATATACTCGCAAACAACATCAATGTTATACTTCAGCTGAGCAGAAATTGGTACTACTGGTGCACCATCAGCAACAGTTCCCTATCAAAGATTTTAAAAAGACAAATTGAATGCAGTGAAAATAGTTCACTATGAAAGTTGTGTATCATTTTTATTAAAAAAAAATAGCGAAAATCATTCATATGAAAATATCAAAACCTTGAGGCAATAAAGAAAAGAGAGCTAACCTGAATGAACTTTTGAATAGCTTCATGTTGATTGATTGCTACATTTTCCTGAATAAGATCAACTTTATTCTGGAGGATTATAATATGCTGAAGGCGCATAATTTCAACAGCAGCAAGGTGCTCAGAAGTTTGAGGTTGCGGGCAGCTTTCATTGGCAGCTATCAGAAGTAATGCTCCATCCATAATGGCTGCTCCATTAAGCATGGTAGCCATAAGAATATCGTGACCCTAGAAAAAATAATTGAACTAGGTTATCGTAGAAATAAGCTTCGTGGTATGTGCATGGTGACTAACCCACCACACAACAAAATCAAAGATTTAAGATCCAAGAAACTCGTAAGAAGATATTATTCATAAAATGTATAAGGAATAGTATACTTTTTGTCTTCTATCATGTTTCATACAATTCTTAGCTACACAGATGCAACAATTAAAAACCTTACCGGGCAGTCGACAAAGGATACATGGCGCAATAGTTTCATCCTACAATTTTCAAACCCAAGCACATCACACAAAGGACTGTCTTCCTTTCCACTTCCGTATGCCCTACAAAAGCATGTTGAGTACGTTAATCAAATACTGGAAGTCAATTGACCTTTTAGGTACAAGTAGATGTGTAAGCTAGCAAAATATAAAAATAGAAGAAACACCCACTTGTAGCACGCAGGTCGAGGGCACTTGTCATCTTCACATTTGTATATCTTTGCATTAGCATACCCCAGCTTAATGGTAATGTTACGCTCCAGCTCATTCTTAAAACGTACAGTCTGCAGATTAGACATTCCATTAATAGATCCATCAGAATGAAGAAGTTATGACGGTTTTCTAGGGAAATTCTACTCATATGAACTAATATTTCTTATGGAAAACCACTTTAAATCTGTGATAATTGCTATAAGTGAACTCCAATGCAGAATAAAGCATCCACGCAAATGCTGTTATTTAAGCCATTGTGAAATATGTAAAAGCCCTGGGTTGTAGACATAAACTATTAATAGCAATTTTCTCCTCACTGGTCATTGAGAGACAGAAAGCTTATGTGATACCTTGTTCGGTTTTCTGTTCCTCTTATAAATTCATACCATGGTATTATCATTATGCAGAATGAGAAAAAAAAAATAGAAGAGAAGCAAAGTTTTGCACCAAACATAACCCAAAGAACCTATATGGAACTCAAAATCCAACCAACAATCAAGCTGAAGAAGGAAAACAGAATAATCCAATAAAGAATAGCAACCGAGATGGACCATCAGTGATGGAATAAATAATCACCTGGACTCCAGAAATTGCTTTTACAACGGTAGACTTCCCATGTGCCACATGACCAATAGTACCTGGAAAGGATGAATTTTGTAATGGACAGTTAACTTTACTAGTAAGATAAGATCCCCAAGACTAAATTTTCTAGTATACACGTACAGTGTAATGATGGGGAATAATGTGCAATAAAAGAATCATACACAAAAGAAAAATTACCAATATTAATGGTAGCTTGACGAGATATAACTTCTGGAGAAAGTGGATGGAGCTTTGTCACATCCAATTTCTTTAAGTCTTGTTCCATCAAACCCTTCCGCGACATCTTTGCTGAATATCTTTATGCAAACAAGTTATGGATGTCTGTCTTGGTTCTTTGTGAAGTTAAACCAGAGAGTAACCAATCTGCCTCCAATCCCAAAAAAAAAAAAAAAAAAAAAAAAAGAAATGCAATTACCTGCACTGCCACCAATCAAGCTAACAAAATCAACAAACACAGTGGTCTGAATAGAAAGCATCTATTGAAAACAGTAATATCCCCCACATCAGAATACAAACCACTTGAATATAATTGCACACATGAAAACTAAACTAATAAAACACCTAGGAAATGAAACTGAATCATAATAATAAGCTTAAACCCTTAACATACAAAAGGTACAACAAACAAAAAATGGTTTTGAATCCAAATGTATTGCTGATACAAAATCAAACAAGTATCCAGCATTAAGAAAATGATACTGAATCATAATCAATACACCATCAAACAAGTTAAACACCAAAAAACAAAACAGACGAAGGAGGAAGAGAACTTTAGATGAAGGATCTAGGGCTGCAGCCAAAAAATACCAAAAATATTTGATGGAAGAACTTGCGCCTGCGAACTAAGAGAGTCCGGAGATTGAGCGACAGTCCGACGTAGCGCTTGGAAGGGGAAGGCCAAGGTACTGCCGGCGAGACAAATTGGCTTTAGGTTTTTTTCTTGCACGAAATTGGCTGTCAGGCTAGGGATATTATTTCTTTTTCTTTCTATTCAATATTTTACATTCGCGGGTCGTATTGGGTCGAATTTAGAGACATTTTAGACCCAACCCTTCAAATGGTAGATTCTTCTAAACCAAAAACCCTTCCTAAGCTATAAACCCAAACCAAACCAAACCAACCCCTAAAAATTCGATACAATTTGAGTTCGATTGGTTCGGTCCCATCCGTTTGAACTGAACTTCACAACTCACATACCAAAAATTACCTCAGGCAAAAGTTGAAGATACAAGTACGCAGTTGCAATTTCTTAAAGTTATAACAAAGAATAATAAATAGGGTTCATCCATCAAAACACAATAAATGCTTGAATACACACAATCAATCCATCAAAATTATGCCAGAACTTGAAGAAAGAGAGATGCAGCAAGGAAATGTTAGTTGTCGGACCTGCTGATGCTGAATCTGAAATTTCTCTGCGTTGAGACAGCGATTGAGAGTGATGGGTGAGAGAAAGAGAGAGAGATTACCGGCGGCGGTGGCGCCAGAGAGAGAAGCTACCGGCGGCGGCGAGTGATGAATGTGAGAGAGAGATCACCGTCGTGAGAGAGAGAGAGAGAGAGAGATTACAGGAAGCTTGCGTTTTACAAAGGCTAGGGCTGGGCTCAAAGAAATGGGCAGCATAAGAGGCCGAACACAAAATCTTCACGAAATTATAAGTAGTAATAATAATAATAATAATAATCGGGATAGAGAAAGAGGAAAAAAATGAAGATTTCACATAGTACTTTTGATCGAAGGGAATAAAAAAAGAAAAAAAAGAGGGAAAATAAGTAAATAAAAATAACGTAGAAGAGCCCAGATTCCAAATGAATGAAAACGTGACTGAATTGGTCCCGGTCACTCTTCGGGACGGAATGGAAGAAGGGAGGAGATTCTCGAACGAGGAAAAGGATCCAATGACTTCGAAAGAATTGAACGAGGAGCCGTATGAGGTGAAAATCTCACGTACGGTTCTGTCGAGTGGCAGTAAGGGTGACTTATCTGTCAACTTTTCCACTATCACCCCCAAAAAACCAAACTCTGCCTTACGTAAAGTTGCCAGAGTACGCTTAACCTCGGGATTTGAAATCACTGCTTATATACCTGGTATTGGCCATAATTTACAAGAACATTCTGTAGTCTTAGTAAGAGGGGGAAGGGTTAAGGATTTACCCGGTGTGAGATATCACATTGTTCGAGGAACCTTAGATGCTGTCGGAGTAAAGGATCGTCAACAAGGGCGTTCTAGTGCGTTGTAGATTCTTATCCAAGACTTGTATCATCAATTATTATTATTATTATTATTATTATTATTATTATTATTATTATTATTATTATTATTATTATTATTCCGAAACCAAGATTCAAAATGTCGATATCAATAGAAATTTTAGGAAATTTTATAAACATTGTTAAATTTTGATTATGGTTAATTAGACTATAAATGATCATTCTTAATCATCATTTTTTAAAAATAAGACAGTATATAGATGTATATCGTAAATGTCTATGTAAATGTAGATCCATTTAAATGTTTGTGTAAAAGTAGATGCGAGAGTAGAAATTGAAAAAAGAAATTACAAAAATTATAAAATAATATAAAGTTTATAAATATTTTGGGTGAAATGATGTGAAAAATGAAAGCTTTAGATGGTAAAAGAAAAAACTCACATCAATTCAATTTTGAGATGAAATGATGTGAAGATTTAATGGGAAAAGTTTGAATGAGGTTAAACATATATATAGGTTCTTTTTTTGTTCTTTCTATTTCAATTTCTTTTGAAATGAAAGTTTTGGATTGAAAATAAAGTTGAAAATTGAGAAATATTGGAAATTAAAAAAAGTAGTGTTGATGCTAAATTTCAGGCAGGGGAAAGCGCACTGACCTTCACATGATACCAGCAATGGATTTATTTAGAGAGGAGAAGAACATCGCCTACAAAAGAGAAAACTTGCACACGGGTGTGGTGCATGCACCACACACTCTGATTGGGTGTGGTGCATGCCACAAACACTCTAATGCTTAATCAGATAATGAAATAGTGTAGAAGCTAAAGAGTTTGAAAGTAGGACTCAAATGATCTCATACGAAGTTATAATGGTGTATTTATAGAGAAAGTTGATCTAAGTTAGTCTCTAGGATTTCATAGTCACCTTAGGATAGTTAAATAACTTATCGGCCGAAGGTCGTGCCCAATTTCATGTTTGGCTAGGGTCGACCTCGGCTATATATATATAGCATCTCCCCTTAGGCCCAAAAGGTGATGCTTTGGATCATAGCATGTGTGGGACATGCTCCTTTAGCTACTTTGCTAAGGTTAGCCTCGACCTTGGCTCCGGCCGAGATTGAGGCTAAGCATGCCAATGTGGGCTTTGACCCAAACTGACCCACTTTTCTAGGCTCATTTTGGACCTATGGTGTTATTTTTTGTCCAAATCTTGTTATTTTCTCAACTGTTTGCCCCTATTCTCATTTTCTGTCCACTATACCATTCAGTCCAAAATCACCCATAGCATTAGCCCCACTCCCATGTTAAGTCTCAAGGTTTGGCTACTCACAGTTATGAGCTTAACATTCTAGGCGCGACTTGGGAGTATAATTTCTTGTAACTTGCAATGCTTCAATGACCTTGTCGGTCATCTCTCAGCAAGGCTGAGCTTCTTACCAATGTCCATGTGAGGTAATCGTAGATTTAACCATCAAACTTGTAAGGTTGATGTTGGGTTCTTCTTTAAATCTTGTTTGAAAGATGAAAATCGATTTCTTTAAGATTATAAACTCTTTATTGAGAAAGATGAAAATTGATTTCTGAGAGGTGATAAAGATGACATCGATTTCATTAAGAATATGAGCATCTTCTCAAGAAAGATCAAAATCAATTTTTGAAAGGTGGGGTGGCAATCTTGAGAAAGATGAAAATCGATTTCATTAAGATTCTGAGCACCTTCTCAAGAAAGATCAAAATTGATTTTTGAGAGGTGGGGTGGCAATCTTGTCAGAAAGATGAAAATCGATTTCTTTAAAATTATAAGTACTTTTTCGAGAAAGATGATTATCGATTTTTTAGAGATGAGGAACTGAAAATCTTATTAGAAAGATGACAATCGATTTCTTTAAAATTTTAAGCATCTTCCTAAAAAAGATGAACATTGCTTTCTAAGAGATGATGTAGCCAACAAATAACCATCCTTGTAGCTTGAGATTTTATCTAGGAAGATTATAATCGATTTTCTAAGAGATGATGTGACCTTCGTGTAGCTACCCTTGGTTTCAACTATGGGTGGTCAGCCCCCAGTTTCCACTAAATAACTATTCTACTCAAAAAAAATTGTTTGGGTTCCAATAACAATATTCCTCCTCATGAATAATTGAGTTTTGTTGGAAGTTCTTCAGCTAACTTTGAAGGAACTCTAAATCTAGAGAACCAGTGAGCGGAAGCAAATCATTCCAAATCCCATTGTGAAAGAACAAGAACATTTACAATCAAACAACAACAATTATGCATCAAGAGTAAATTACAACATGCTTCAAAGAATAAACTAGGGATCGAGTAAACATACCTTTGAAGAACAATGCAACATCAAACCCAGCAAATAGTACGAACTGGATATACTCGATCACAATCGAGTAAAACTCGATCCTCGACCCTCAAACGGAAACTTAACACTACCACGAGGCTACCTTTGTATTCTCAGTGTGAGAATCCATGAGGTGTGGGCTCTGTATGGATTTGGAAGAGAGAAGGAGTAATTGGATGATCGAGTAAACGATCAAGTAAGTGGGAGAAGGAAGAAGTCTATCCTATAGACTTGAGTACTCGATCGTTTTAATAAGTGAGTAACTATCGTATAGAATACTCGATACTCTTATCGTTTACTCTCTCAAAATGTAATCTGGTTACTTGATCATTTTTCGCATGGGAATGACAAAATGAAAACCATTTTCACTTTAACCATTCAATTGTCATAAACGGCCTAAAACCACCCACTAAGGTGGTTATTAGAGAAAACCGAAATCAATTATCTTATAATTAATTTATTATAAATAAATATAATAACTAATTTATCATATTATATTTATAACCTATAGTTTTAATATCACATCATATGCAACATCATAGTTCTTTTTCTCTTTTATGGCATTTAATATAAATCATATTTATATTAATTCCTCCAATCAAATAATAATATATCGAATAAATTAAATCAATTATATTACATATAATTGAATCAATTTAATTATATCGTATATAATCAAATTCCCTCTTGTTAATTTGAACACTTCAAACAAACCCAAAAACTGATTCTCAACATGAATCCATTGAGCTACCTAGGGGACTTATGGACATGTAGTTTGAAGCTCCAATGGTACGTAAATAACTGACTAAACTCTTTAATCATAATATTCACCATCTGTTAACTATCGGGCACTCTACTAAAAACCGACAACTGCACTTTTCGAACTACAGATATATTTGTGTGTCCATCGGATATAACCAATCAACAGTACGATGACCCTTCACAAATCGCTCATAAGTACAACTAGGCCAGTTTACCGTTTTGCCCCTATAGTTACATATAACTTCTTAAATACCATTGATTCCTCTAATGAATAATACATCATAGTCCCACTATGAGTAAACCCTTCTCAGGCGAAGAGAAAGTGTGGCGCCATATTGTTCAAGCCCCGGAATTAGCCCTTAAGGGAGCAATTTATCTACTTACCTTTACTTCGAGGAAGGAGTGAATTCCGTGTTGTGTAGCTGAGTTCTCAGCTCCCTAATCAAACGAATCCCCTAAGTTGTAGGTTTGAGTCTACGATCTAGCCACTAGCACCCATGCAAATCAAAGGACCGCCCTCATAGACAAGAGTTCACAACTCACTCAGGATTAAGGTCATGTTACTTATGGTCATCCTAGTGAAATGAAAATCTCTGTTATAAACGACGTTATATAATGAGACTAAATATTTTGTGGTTCAGTATTATACAAACTCTTTTGTATAGAGTATCCCCGCTCGCATGTCTAATACACGAATCATCAGGATCAGACTATTTGTAGCACTTTACAACATTTGTAACACCTACAAAGGGGGCCACACTCGTAGTATCACCAGGATAAGGTTTCCTTCCTTTATCCATATACTATAGACCCTTTAGTTTATCACTTAAAGCACGATCAACTTGTATGTCTCCACATACATGCTTAAGTTACAACGATAACCAGGGATCTTAGTTTATTGGTTTGTGGTTAATGCAACTAAAATATCTCATATTGCATAGACTGAAGTGAATAAAATATCTCATATTATATATCACAAAACTGTTTGTTCATACAGATGTTTACAAACTACAGGACCCTACGAGATTTAGGGCATCAACCTCAATAAACTTGTCTTTTGTTTAAAATTTATGTAAAGATCTTCTAATATTGATGCTTCAAATTTGCTCTGACAATTTGTGTAGCTTTTTTGGACACCCTTGAACATGTGTTGGACTATAGCTAATTGGAAGCATATTAATCTAGATTAAGAGAATTGTGTTGTGACCATATAATGAAGGAATATGTGTTGGGCACATGCTAGCAATAGAAGAAGCTTAGCCAAGGTCGGTCTCGGCCTTGGCCTTTATGCCTAGGTTTCAGTTCAGTCTAATAATTTGTTATTCTTTTGTTAATGATGAGCTCTCATGTTGTAACCAAAGAACTTAATTGTGTATGATATGTAACTCTTTAAAAGAGGATGGGTCAATTTTTTGCCTCATCAATAAAGCGCTCGACCTCGGTTGAGCTCAACCTTAGCCACCCATATATTTCTTCAATGGTTTCATGGAGAAAAAGGATAAAATATATGATGCAGATGAGTAAGTCAAAAACCACTCACTTATTATGAACTATATGAAGCCTTTGAAGTATACAACATGATTTAGAAAAAGTTAGCTCTAAATATCTAAAACTATTAAAGAAATTTAAGGCATTGTCTAGTGAAAATAAATTTTTGATAGATGAAAATGATTGAAAAATAGAGCTACTGATGTTGTTTTGCATGATAATAAATTTTGTGATGATAAGAAATATGCTTTTGTTGATAAGATTAAATTTCTTGAATGTGATAGTCATGAGAAACATGATCTTTTGCTAATGCTTAAAGAGAAAGAATTGCTTGCTACAGAAGAGCTTGAACTTGCAAAAGAGTCTCTTAAGAAATTAACTATAGGTGCACAAAAATTAGATAAAGGTAAATTTTTTAATGATAAGAGGGGATTAGGTTATGCGAATGAAAAATGTTGTACTTCTAAGAGACTACTTTTGTTAAAGCCATCCCTTCTTGTATGTCTCAAAAGGTTTTATCTAATGTGCCTTATTTTGTTGAATTTAAATTTATGCCAAAGCATGAAAAAGTTAGAAACATTCATGGAATATCAAATTGAAGGAATCAAATTCCTACAGAAGCGTGTGAACGCCTTGCATTTAAACATTCGTTTTTATGGAAATAAAAACAGTAAAATAAAATATGCATTTGTAGGATACACATTCAAACGAAACTATAAACATGCTAGAAAAGATAAAGAAGAGAAGAAATTAAAACTCACTTTATTGTTTCTTCTAGTTTTTCTCTTCCACTGTTATCAACAATCTCGAATTTCTCCAATGATAAAGGACACTACCAACGAAAGAATCGTGTGGCACGGTGAAAGGTTTCCCGTTGGGCTTTCGAGTGCTATTCTCTAGAAGAATTTGGAATAGTGGTCTCTAAGAGCTTTTTAGAAAGAAAGGGTAGATAATTTTTAGAGAGAAATTAGAGAGAAGGTGGAGACTCATGTAAAAAAACTTCTTGCCCTAAATGGGCTATAAGGATATATTTATATGGTGAAGCGTGAACCCCTTCTCCAAGAATTTCCCTTTATACTTAGTGCTAATTAATTAAGTAATCTTCATTTGATTAATTGGCACATTAATTAAATAATCATATATTAAATCCTATTTAATATTTAATTAACTATCATACATATCATATATTTGGACTAACCTCCGATCTCCAGTATTTATTAATCAATTAATTAACCATTAATCAATCAATTAATTAACCATTAATTAATCAATTAAATAACTATATTAAATCATATTTAATATGAAGTTAATTAACATATAAATATCACATATTTATATGTGTACATCTCTTTAAGAATCCAATTCATATAAATCTAATGTTTGAAACTTATTCAAATATAACTCTCTTATATAATTTGAATTATAGATCATATCTAGAATTAACAATTCTATATTAGTCTCATTAATATAAAATTTCCGCATTTGATTTGAACAATTTAAATCATTCCTCATTAATATCATTTAGTGAGCTAACAAGGGGACCTTATGGACCTACAGATTAGAAGTTTCAATGATATGAGATTAATTGATTAAACTCCTTTAATTCAATTAATCAATATTCATTAACTACCGATCACTTCACTAAAGATTGATAGCTGTGCTCTTCGCACTATAGATATAGTTCTGTGTTCATAGAATAACCAATCAATAGAGTGATGACCTTTCACAAATGCTCATGTTGACTGTCTTTTAGATAGGTAAGGATGTATGATGTTCTACACTCATGATGATGCGATACTACTTCTGAATATGCGTTAATTATGGATGTTCATGTAGTATGCCATGCGCTGTCACAAGTTTCCTTACGATGGAACCAAGTGTAATTCCACCGCAAGTTTCTCGGTGTGATCCAAGGTTGAACACGAGGACTGGTTTAGGTTATTGTGGTATGTTCATGATATATGCAACCAGGTTTTCAATCTTTAAAAGTGTGTGTGTACAGGTATGCAATAAAATAAAGTAAAGTAGTAAAGATGCGATAATAAAATAAAAATACAGTAAACCTAAGCTAGATGATACAAGATACAGGCTTCATCTACAAAATGTTGGGCTCAAGGTTGGCTATGAGAGATTTGCAAAGACGTGGGATGCGGCGACAAGTCTTATGAATAGAATGGAAAGAGAAAGACAAATAATATAAACAACGTAAGTTCTTAATCGCATTAAAGCTACAAATACTGTTCCGCTCTTCTCTTGCCGTACACCTCTCAGTGATTGGCCGCGCTCCCACATGTCTGTGGTGAAACAGAGACTAATGTAATGAATGCAAGGTTGCTTCCATGTTTGGAAGTACTACTCGCTTTAATTAACGCATTCTTCTAACCCTCTCTCGATAGATCAGAATGACATCTTCACTTCTGCTCTCATAGATGAAGATGTCGTCTAGCATGTCTTAGCTAAGCGCATTTTATATATTTAACATAAATTAAGTATTTAGTTAATTCATATTGCTTATCAGGGAATTAAGAAAACATCATGAAGAAAGTGACTGACGAGTGAACGGAAATAGACAGAAAATGCTAAATGAAAGCTATCGAAACATTTAATATCTATTAAGCGTTTGATACATGGTGTGTGAATGAAGAGATAAAGAACAGTGAAGTACAACGATGAAAGAGATAGACAGAAACAAACAAGTGCCAATGTCTTAGCACTGATTCGATGAAGATCCGCTTGCCACATAGGATGGTGTTGATGGCAGAAAGAGCTTCCCTTTCAGGCTTGCTCCACCGGTAGCAGGGATCTTTGCACAGAGCTTTCAATCGGGTGTTTGGCAAATTAGATCTGAGATTCACCTCTCGGCCTTATCTCGTCTTCTTCCCGGATTTTGTCTCTTAAGCACCCAGCTCAGCCTTTTCTCTCAATAATTTTTGCAGCACTTACCCCGTATCCCGTAGCATATTTTTTCCTCTAAAATCAATGGGGTATTTATAGGTGCAGATCTTTGACTCCGGCCTTGTGGTCCCCACTTGATTGTTATGGTAATTCCGAAGATGGAGGGATATTATTCCTTCTATTATGCAATCAGACCGTTAGTTGTACACGTGTCTCAATCCTCCGCTTTTGCGTTGCTCAGTTGCATCTTCCGATCATGGGTTCGCATGTGGTGTTGTCTTTATTACCGCATGCAGTTGAAACACAGCTCTAGATTGATTGTCGCATTGCGCCGTCATTGCGGTAATCGTCTCTTCATTGTTGATTGATGGGCGCATTGTGACAGAGACGCATTGATTAGTTTCTTATGAGCCTTTAGCACAAGCGGTGACTTGGTCTCTTGCAAAACAGAGTAAAATTCGGCTTGTCTTCCATATTTATGGTGTTAGTGGGTGTAATTGCGATCGTTTACAATTATTGTAATACTAGGCTAATTTTCATACAATCGGCGCATATTTGCTAACTTTTGGCCGCAATATCTAGATAAGGTAGCATAAATAACTTGTATTTCTACAAGTTATCACACCTCTAAATTTAGATATATGCTTGTCCTCAAGCATATCTTCTACTAAGGCACTCATGCTCAATTCCTATCCTCTATTTTTGTGACGATTGGTTGCTCCGAATGCTGCACTTAGGTACATTACTTGACATCGCAATTTCCTTTTATCCTTGCTAATTCTTAGCAAGCCCTACTTTATTCTTCTATATAACAAAATTCTGCTTAAAGATGCTTTTCTAGTTTTCAAAATAGAATGTTTATCTCTTTTTTGTCAAAACAACTCGATGTATCTATCTGCAGTGAGTAAAATTTTGCGTCATTTCTTTATTTAGAGACCGTTGGTCATGGTTACACTCTTCGTTTTGGCTTATCCCTATACGTATTATATATATATATATATTATATTGCGTTGATCTTGGAAACCCACCTTCATTTTGACTTGCTACTACGGGTGTCATACGAACATCCAACTACGAGCAGACTCCTTTCACAACTAAACTCTTATCAGGTTGGGAATTTTTTTAAGGGTTTTCCTTTGCACTGACCTTGGAGTTTTTGCGTTGTTATTTTTTTTAAAAAAAATTGGAAATGGACATATTTTCTTAACTACAGCATAATCTTGATCTCATCTACTCAGACCTTCCCCACCCCCAAATTTAAAGATGAGCAAGGTTCTCATTGCGTTGTTTGGAGAGACTAGACAAACACTTAGAAGAAAATTTCAAAAAGAAGGTTTGAGCAGAACTTTGAAAGATAAAAGGTAAAGTACTGCTAAACTAAGAATTAACTAAGTGTTAGTCAGAATTTACTATGTATGGGAAGTGTTTCTAAGTAGAAACATATATTACATCATAGCAACGCAATGAAGATCGTAAAAATAAGAGATTAAGAACATTACAAAAATTGACAAAGCAAGATACAGAAAAAGGCACGGGCAAAAAAGTGGAGTGAATATATACTCTGATTGTATTGACTATTAACAAGTATACAAATAAATTATAAATGAACGCATTACAAATTTTTCTATTGCCTGTACAAGAGTCAAAGTATTTTAATTACTTTACAAATAATAAAAGAATTGAATACAATTAAAGAATGACCGCATAAAAACTCATATTGTAAGAAAGTGTAAATATTAAGGTTGAGGAGCAGGGATCTAGCGAATTTTGAGGTGGTGCAGGAGGCGCATCTTCAAAATTTAAGTGTTGCCGGAGATGTAGGGGCATCATTGGACCATGAAGATATGCGGTAAGAAAGTTGAAGTACTTTTGATTACGCTCCGCAATCATTCTCTGGTGCATATGGACTTTATAAATGTTGCGCTGCATGTTGATCAACTCCTCTCTTGATGTGGCGGCACTACGTTGAATCTCATCAATGCTTTCCATTATTACCTCAAATCGTTGGTTGAAGAGGTGTTGTTGTTGAGAGAAGAGTTGTTGTTGTTGGGAGAAGAGAGATCTCATTTCTGCTAACTAAGTAGCCATGGCGATGATGGAGGGTTGTGCTGCGATGTCTTGCCAGCATCGTTTTAGGGTTGGGTAGAGGTGCCTTCACCCAAATCGTGTGGGTCATCAACTTGCGGCGGTAGAATGGTAGGTTGTAGTGATGATGCTAATGGTGAAGGTGGGGCTGCTGGGTAAACTGGAGAGTTGGGGACAAGAAGAAGGTTTGTAAAATGCTCGTGTAAGGGAGAAGAGGGTTGTGCTGGCGGGCTCGGCGGCCTTAGAGGTCGGATGACTAAGGGAAGAGGGTCCATGGGTGTCGGATTTTGCATTGTGAATCCTAGAACTTCTCTTTTCCCTTATCCTCTCTTCGTCTTCTTTTTGGTCTGGGTTCCAGCGGAGCATTCAAATCGATCGCAGGCCTCTTTGCTGGCAGCTCGGGGCAGTGTGGAGAATCTTTGAGGAGCATCCTCAAGATTTTTATATTGATGAGGTCGTGGACTTCTAGCATGGGCTCCTCATCAACGCCTACACCCATAGACAAGCATATACTTAAAACAATCCATGGAAAGAGGTACTGCCCCCGTATATGCCCCACCAATGCTCTGATCTGCCCCGTGATCAACTGCCCCACGTCGATAGGAATGCCGCGGGCTATGCAGTACGCGGCCATGACCTGATCCCTTGATACAGTTCTGTCATGCGTCATTGGGATCAACCGCTTCTTGACCAAATAAATCTAGAGCCTTCCTTCCGGTAGAAAGGACTTGGATTATAAGGTACGGATGCCTTTGGGCGAGACCGACCACTTTGTGCCCAGTTGCGTCAGTATCTTCAACGCATCCTCCATCTGTTCTTCTGTGGGATCATCAATAATTTTGTTCCCTAGCGCATCAAGGTTGTCCTTCATTTGATAAATTTCAATGATGTCCCTTGCGCTGAAGGATACTATCTCTCCCTTAAAGGTCACCGCATCCCTATTTTCGTGTAGGTGCCCTTGGTAAAAGCTTTGTACTACCTAAGGCACTATGATGGATGGGCATTGGCAGAATGTGTCCCACCCATGCTCCAAAATTACGCTCATGATGAGGTCAGGTAGTGGAGTCGGCGCAGGGTAGAAGCCCATCTCAATCAACATATCATCGTTCTCCTTTTTCTTTGATGATCGCTTCTTGGCCGCTGTGGGTTCGCTGCTTTCTGCTACATCTTTGCCTTTTGCCAACGCAAGGTAGGCTGCTTGTCGTTCTCTCTTTTCCCGCTCTCTGCGTTGCTTTTTTTTCTCGCCCTCGGCGAGCTCTTTGCCCTTGCTCTTATATAAGCGCTTCTTATTGGCTTCACATTTCCTCCTCTTCTCCTCCAAAAACTATTTGTCCTCTTCTTCCTTCTTCCTTCTCTCTTCTTCCTCTTCTTCTCTTTCTTCTCTCGCAAACTCTTCATCGAATTGCTCAGAGGCCAGCAACAGGTGCTGTTCCTCCTCTCGCTTTCAGATCCCTTCAAGTCTGGCAAGCTCACTGTTGTGTCACATTTCTTTAAACTTCAATCTTTTTCTTCTATCCCCCTCTACGATGATGAGCTTGCCCCTCTCCATCTTTTCTTGCTTCTCCTCCTCTTCTTTTCTTTTTCTCTCCTTCTCTTCCAATGCAAAAATTAATCTTTGAGGATCAATTGTGGACCCTTGTGGCGCATTCTCTCTACGACGCCGTATTAGGAAGGTTTCCTCTGCTTCTTCTCCTTCATCCGTCGCAACTATTTGCGTTGCTTCAGGTTCCACTGGTTCCATCAACTGCGCCGTTTTTCCCTATCCTCCCTTACGGTGGTTGATTCTCCATCAGGGCTCGCAGCCCTCTGTTTCGCTTCTTCTTCTTTTCTCAGGCGCCTCTTCTCATGTCGGTGCAATCTTCTCTCCTCTTTCTCCTTCTTCTTCCTCTCCTTCTTGGCCTCTTCATCTTCATCATCATCCTTTTGCTCTTTGTTCTTTCCTTCCTCGATGATGTGAAGACTCCGCCTCTCCAGCCTTCTTTCCCTTCTTCTTCTTCTTCTTATCTTCCTTCTCGGCCTCTTCTGGCCGCTTCTCTCTCTTCTTATCTTCCTTCTCGGCCTCTTCTGGCCGCACATCCCCTGCAACCTCCTCCATCGCAATGTCAGGGGTCACTAATGCAACCTCTGCTTCTTTGGCCTCATCGACTGCGATCTCTTCTTCTTCTCTTCTTGGAGGTTCATCACAAATTTCTGCGAAGATAGTTGCCTCCTGAGTCTCCAAGACCAGAACATCCTTCTTCTTTTCTTCTTCTTCAACCACCACTTCTTCCACCACCGCTACTCCATCCTTCAATGGTTTGTCAGCCACTAGTCTGGTCTTGATCCATAAGGAGCACTGAATAGGGAGCCGTCGCCTCCTCCTCCATAGGCAGTGGTTGGTTTACAACCCCTGCCTCGGGCAGTCCACCTCCTTGCTCTAAGGTACTTAGGATGTTGCCAAACACCTCTGTATCATCTCTCTCTTCCTTTCGCTTTCAGTGGAGACAGCAGGTGTTGGCGTAGGCATGCTCTCGGTGTTTCCTCCTCTCTTGAACACAGAAGGCCTATCGGCCAAAGGATTTCTCCGGTCTCTTCCGGCGAGTCTGGGGATAGTGTGGGCTTGGGCGACAAGCCTGCGACTGGCAGCCAGGAATGCTGCCTCTCGCATGGCTACTTGATAAGGGGTGGAAGGTGAAGTGGATTGGTTTGGGGTTTGGTCAGCCATGGATACGAGCTTGGAAAATTCTGGTAAAAACTCAAGCTGCTGGGGAGAAAGAAAGGTTTAGGATGCAAGACGCTTAGGGTTTCTGGTTTGCCAAAGTGAGGTAAAGGGTTTCCAATGAAGGAGGAGGTCGTATTTATAGGTTGGGCCGTGGTAGGGCCCAGCGCAATCTTCGCGGCGACTGGCCTCGAGCAGCTCAACAGGCGCGTTGTTTCACCTCCCTCATTTATGGAATTTCAAAAAAAGTGTCCTTTTGTCTGCCAAATTATAATTGCTTGGGGATACGAATCGATTGGACTTCTTCCCTAATTGCCAAACTAATTTTTCTTTAATATTTTATTTGAATGGACACATGAACAAGAATAACGCATAGTGCTCTCCAACGAAACTATATCTTTGCAGAGGACGGGCAATAGCGCATATGTCCCTACAACACAACCCTTAACTAACGCATTTCTGGAGGATACCTCAACATAGTGCATTTGGCTAAGGACGGGCAAAGGACACATGCAAGTGCAACACACCCCTCAACTCAATCCAGTTGAGTTAGGTGAATGCAAAACATTCCTAATTGGTTTGGGATGCATCCATTGTCGTCTTGCTTTCTTATTGGTAATTGTTTTATTATTTTTATTTTACAATTTTCATCAGCGCAAGTGCTGTGTCTTGCGGCAATAGATTTTCCTTTATTACTCAATCATTCACCATTTAAAGCACAATGCATTGATTACAACAAAAAAAAAGTCAGAGATTTAAAGACGAGACAAAATTAAATGCAGAGAAGTGAATGAGGAAATAAATTCAAAATTGAATAAAATGAAGAACTTAAGACAGAATTCAGAATTTAAAGAGACAGAAATTTAATAAAGCATTAAACATAGTATTGAGATATGGACCGAAAATTGCGTTGTTCTGGGTGACCGCAATCCACATCTTTGCAGGCAGTTAGGCTTGCCTGCTCAATGTCTTAAGGACATTGCTCCTTCCCTGTAGATCCCGGGGCTTCTGAATTATTGGGCAATGTTCCCGGTGTTCGACTTCTTAGCTCAGTGGCCAGCTAGCCCACTTAAATTTCTAGATTCCTTATAGAAGACGTTTGTGCTTGCATCACTGCATCATTTTTATCCATAAACTGCTTCAGCAGCATCTCTAACAAGCCTCCCGAGGTGTTAGACGATGATGTTTGTTGGTTCTGTGGTCTTGATTGCCCTTGATTGTGGTGAAAAGGGGGATTCCCTCTACTGCCCCCTTGATGGTTCACTGGCCCCCCTAGGTTGGGATTGCCTCCCCAACCGAAGTTAGGATGGCTTCTCCAGCCCAGATTATAGGTGTTGCTGAAGGGGTTGTTCTGGATAGCACACACTTGCTAAAGATTCAATGGACACCCATCAGCTCCATGAGCCCCTCCACAATTAACGCAGTTGATTGCGGCCACTTGAGCCGGTGCAGCAGGTTGCGCTGATTGTGGGGCAATGACTCCTTGGTTAATTGCCATTGATTGGAGGATCAAGGTCATCGTGGTCATCTGTGTGGCCAACGTGGTCATTGTCTTCGCAGGGACAATGACTGTTTCATTTTTCCTTCTATTGGCGCCTTGGCCTCCATATCCATTGTCGATCCAGTCATCCATATTTCGTGAGATGCGGTTGAGGATGACTTTGGCCTCCGTGTATGTCTTATCAATAAAACCTCCTGCCGTGGAGGCATCAACAACAGCTTGCGCTGCTCTGTTCAAGCCATTATAAAATGTTTCCATCAAGATGCAATTGAGAATCCCGATATGCGGGCAGTTTTTCACCAGTCTCCTAAAGTGCACCCAGGCAGTGCTCAGGGTTTCATTCTCCTTCTGTTCAAAGTTCAACACATCCTTTCGCCGCCTTGCGTTGATAGCGGGTGGGAAGAACTTCTTCATGAACCGTTCCACCAATTGCTCCCATGAAGTGATCTCATTTGGCTTCAGTGAGTAAGCCCACCTCTTAGCCTCGTCCCTCAAGGTGTAAGGGAACAGATACGATCTTATATTTTCTGGGGTAACGCCAGGTAAGGAAAAATTGTCGCACATCTCGACAAAGTTGGTCAGATGAGCATGTAGGTCTTCACCTTGCAGACCTCCGAACTACCCGACATTTTGAATCATCTGCAACATGACCGGCTTAATCTCAAAGCACGCATTCTTCTCCACAGTTGGCCTCAAGATTCTAGGCGAAACATCATACAGACTAGGTGCCGCATAATTACGCATCGAGATGTTGCGGTCAGCCGCAAGGAAAATAGGATCCTGAGCCGGTCGAACATCCCCTTGGTTTGCAACTGGCACCGCGTTGTTGTTGTTGTCCACCATGTTGGCTGCCTTTTTTCACCGAATTCGGTTTTAAAGTACCCTTGCGCAGAAAGTTCGCTCGATCTCAGGGTTAGCTACGAATTCTGGTTCAGCACCAGGACTCATAAACCGTCAGGCTGCTCTCCACGTTGAACAACTAGTACAATGAGATCTGTCCTGCAAAATACCAAAAACACACTCAAACAATAAACCGTTAACCAAGTTCCCTGACAACGGCACCATAAAACTTGTTAACTGTCTTTTAAATAGGTAAGGATGTATGATGTACTACGCTCATGATGATGCAATACAACTTATGAATATGCGTTAATTATGGATGTTCATGTAGTATGCCATGCGCTGTTACAAGTTTCCTTACGATAGAATTAAGTGTAATTCCATCGCAAGTTTCTCGGTGTGATCCGAGGTCAAACACAGGGACTGGTTTCAGTTATTGTGGTACGTTCATGATATATGTGACCAGGTTTTCAATCTTTACAAGTGTGTGTGTACAGGTATATAAATTGCAATAAAATAAAGTAAAGTAGTAAAGATGTGATAATAAAATAAAAATACAGTAAACCTAAGCTAGATAATACAAGATACAGGCTTCATGTACAAGATGTTGGGCTCAAGGCTGGCTGTGAGAGATGTGCAAAGACGTGGGATGCGGCGGTAAGTCTTATGAATAGAATAGAAAGAGAAAGACAAATAATATAAACAACGCAAGTTCTTAATCACATTGAAGCTACAAATACTGTTCCGCTCTTCTCTTGCCGTACACCTCTCAGTGATCGGCCGCGCTCCCACATGTCTGTGGTGAAACAGAGACTAACGTAATGAAAGCAAGGTTGCTTCCATGTTTGGAAGTACTACTCGCTTTAGTTAACGCATTCTTCTAACCCTTTCTCGATAGATCAGAATGACATCTTCACTTCTGCTCTCACAGATGAAGATGTCGTCTAGCATGTCTTAGCTAAGCGTATTTTATATCTTTAACATAAATTAAGTATTTGGTTAATTCATATTTCTTATCAGGGAATTAAGAAAACATCATGAAGAAAGTGACTGACGAGTGAACGAAAATAGACAGAAAATGGTAAATGAAAGCTATCGAAACATTTAATATCTCTATTAAGCGTTTGATACATGATGTGTGAATGAAGAGATAAAGAACAGTGAAGTACAACGATGAAAGAGATAGACAGAAACAAACAAGTGCCAATGTCTTGGCACTGATTCAATGAAGATCCGCTTGCCCGATAGGATGATGTTGATGGCAGGAAGAGCTTCCCTCTCAGGCTTGCTCCACCGGTAGCAAGGATCTTTGCACAGAGCTTTCAATCGGGTGTTTGGTAGATTAGATCTGAGATTCACCTCTCGGCCTTATCTCGTCTTCTTTCCAGATGTCGTTTCTAAAGCACTCAGATCAACCTTTTCTCTCAACAATTTTTGCAGCACTTACCCCGTATCCTGTAGCATATTTTTTCCTTTGAAATCAATGGGGTATTTATAGGTGCAGATCTTTGACTCCGGCCTTGTGGTCCCCACTTGATCGTTATGGTAATTCCGAAGATGGAGGGATATTATTCCTTCTGTTATGCAATCAGACCGTCAATTCTGCACAACTGTTAGTTGTACACGTGTCTCAATCCTCCGCTTTTGCGTTGCTCAACTGCATCTTCCGGTCATGGGTTCGCTTACGGTGTTGTTTTTATTACCGCATGCGGTTGAAACACAACTCTGGATCGACTATCGCATTGCGCCGTCATTGCAGTAATCGTCTCTTCATTATTGATTGACGGGCACATTGTGACAGAGATGCGTTGATTAGTTTCTCATGAGCCTTTAGCGCAAGCAATGACTTGGTCTACTGCAAAACAGAGTAAAATTCGGCTTGTCTTCCATCTTTATGGTGTTAGTGGGTGTAATTGCGATCATTTAGAATTATTGTAATACTAGGCTAATTTTCATACAATCGGTGCATATTTGCTAACTTTTGGCCGCAATATCTAGATAAGGTGGCATAAATAGCTTGTATTTCTACAAGTTATCAGCTTATAACTACAATTGGGTTATAATACCATTTTACCCCTGTAGTTACATCTAACTCCTTAAGTACGACTCATTCCTCTAATGAACAAATAGTTTATAAGTCCAACTACAAACTAACACATCCCAGGCCAATAAAAGGTTGAGACCTCATTGTTCAAATCTCAGAACTAGCTATTAAGGGAGCAATTTATCTACTTTCCCAAAGATTGGGAAGGAGTGAATTCCATCTTATGTAGCTGTGTTCCCAACTTCCTAATCAGACAAATTCCCAAAATGGTACGCTTATTGAGTCGGCTATCATGGCCACTCTCATCCATATAGATCAAAGGACTGCCATCATAAACAGGAGTTCACAACTCACTCAAGATTAAGGTCAAGTCTCCCATGGTCATCCTAGTGAAATATTAGTTTCTTCAAGTAACGGTTTTGTAAAGAGAAATTAATTATTTCGTGGTCTGGTCTATGTATAAACTCCTTTATACAGGATACCCCCACTTACATGTCTTTATGTGAACAATGTGGTTCATATTGTTTGTAACACTTTCATCTCATGTAATAATTACAAAGTAGGTCGTATCAGCAATGTTACCAGGATAAGGTACCCAACCTCATCCATTTACTACAAATCTTTTAGGTTATTACTTGATCAAGAACCACCTGTATGTCAACTACATACTAGTCAAGTGACATTATATAACCTTGTATCCTAGTTTATTGGATTGAATTAATGTTGTCTAAATGTCAAATAAAATACCTCTGATTTTATTAGATAAATAATTTATGTTAACAAAACTACAAACCACGAGATAGATTTAGGACATCAAACCCAACAATCTCCCACTTATCTAAAGCTAGTGGAATGTATCAAAATACAATAAAAGACAAGTGGGAAAGTAAAGTATCAATATACAATGTAAGGTAAAGTATCAATATACAATACAATAAATTAGGGTATACAATATACCCAATAAAATCTCCCATTTTCCCTAGCTTAGATGACATATCTCATAGACCCAGATTCTCCAAGTAATCCTCAAAATATTTAGTCATGAGAGCCTTTGTAAATGGATTAGCAATGTTGTGCTCTGAGGTAATATTTGTGATGATCACATCTCCCCGTTGAATAATCTATCTGATAAGATGATACTTACGTTCTATATACTTTCCACATTTATGGCTAGGGGCTTCTTGGAGTTTGCTGCAACACCACTATTATCACAATAAAGTGTGATGGGCAAAAACATATTTGGAACAACTTCCAAATCTGTGAGAAATTTTCTGAGTCAAACGGCTTCTTTAGCAGTTTAACATGCATCTAAATACTCAGCCTCCATGATGGAATCCACAATACAACTTTGTTTAATGTTGTGCCATACTATAGCTCCTCCATTCAAAGTGAACACTGATCCTGATGTGGATTTCTTTAAATCCTTATCAGTCTGAAAATGAGAGTCAGTGTATCCTGTAAGGATCAAATCCTTAGCCCCATATACAAGCATATAGTTTCTTGTTCTTCTAAGATACTTGAGAATAGTTTTAACTATTGTCCACTGATTAAATCCTGGATTTGATTGATATCTACTGCCACTGCATGGCAAATGTTGGGTGTAGTACACAACATGACATACATAAGGTTACCCATTGCAGATGCATGGGGAATCCATCTCATCTCCTCAACGTCTTAAGGTGTTTTAGGACACTGTTCCTTAGACAAGATAATTTCATGCCTGAAAATAACAAACTCTTCTTGAAATTTTACATAGAATATCTGACAATTACTTTGTCAATATAGGATGCCTGAGACAAAGCTAGAGATTTTTCTTTCGATCCTTTATAATTTGGATTCCTAGAATAAATTGTGCTTCACCTAAGTCTTTCATTTGGAATTGAGCAGCTAGCCATTCTTTAATAGTAGTCAGGTAACCTACATCATTCCCAATGAGTAGGATATCATCTACATATAATAGAAGAAAAGCTATTGAATTGTTGATGATCTTCTTGTAAACACAAGGCTCATCAACATTTTAATCAAAGCCATAAGATTTGACTGCAGCATCAAATCTTATATTCCAAGATCGAGATGCTTGTTTCAAACTATAAATGGATTGATTAAGCTTGCAAACCTTTTTCTCTTGACCTTGTTCAATGAATCCCTCTGGTTAGGTCATGTAGATGGTTTTGTCAAGATTACCATTCAAAAAAGCAATCTTGATATCCATTTGTCATATCTCATAGTCATAATATGTGTTAATAGATAAGAGAATCTGTATAGACTTAATCAAAGCAACAAGTGAGAAAGTTTCTTCATAATCCACTCTCTCAACCTGGGTATAACCTTTTGCTACTAGTCTAGCCTTAAAGGTTTGCATATTTCCATCTACACCCAGTTTCCTCTTATAGATCCATTTTCAACCTATGGGTTTAACTCCATCAAGTTGATCTACAAGTTCCTAATAGAATTGGAGTATGTAGGCTCCATTTCTTGATTCATGGCTTTAATCCATTCATCTTTGTCAACATCAATCATTTCCTTCTTGTAAGACGATGGATCATCAACCTTATCATTTAATATGACAATTTGAGTTTCTATTAAACCCAAATAGCGAGTAGGTAGGGTTACAATCCTCCCACTATGTCGAGGCTCTCTCAACACTTGAAAAAGATGTGTTTGACTAGGTGAAGTAACATCAACAACTCTTGTTGAAGTGCCCGCATCTTCAACAACTCTTGTTGAAGTTTCAGTAGTTTCTTTGTGAACTGACCTATAAAGGTGAATTAGATATATTTGCTACATGTATGCAATTATTGATTAAAGTATGTTAAAGTATTTAACGAACATTAATCAAAATTGTTTAACTATCCACAGTAAGTGTTCCTGTTGGGCAAACTTAAACAATCATTTAGTAAAAATAATTAGCCATATTTTTCCTAAGTTAATTAAACCCTAAGTTTTAAAATACTCAGTGGAAGGAAAAAGATGTATACGATACGTCAATTTTTCCAATCACATTTCCGTCAATTTTTCCACTCACATTTCTTCCTTAATATTCACATTGTGAGACTCATGCTTGGCCTTGAGGCGCCCTGGGAGCGTCCCCCTTCAAATGATGTTTGCATGGGTCAATATCAAGGTGAATGGAGAGAGTATTTATAGTAAGTGGGAAAGGAATGTGTGTCAACATGTTCTACAGTCTCCTCCATTAGTTTGCATCGTGAGATCTTATTGCATGGCCTCAATGCGTCATGGGAGCGTCCCCCTTTAGATGGTTTGTGCATTAAGTCAATATCAAGGCGAACTCTAGAAATGGATAGGATCGCTTTAGTTTTTGCCCCAATCAATTTTTCCCTTAGGTTGGCTCACTAGGACGGAACTCTAGGTCTAAAATGAAAGGTCATACTTACGAGAAATTATCAAGCTAGTTAATGATTTCTTGACCAAATCAATGATGACTAATTTTTATAGGAATAAGAGTTATTCTGGTATAATAATTGGTTGAGAACGTCTCAATTCAGTGAAGGGAAAACTAACTACCTTTCGGTGGCTTTTGTCCTCAATCACTGAAGCAGCATTGCAAAAATTAGATGTTATATTATGTTCATTTAGTTTTTGCTAAAATTGATTGGATGTTTTAGAGTTATATTAAAATCTAATGTAGATCAATTTGTTTCTTTTCAACAAAAATGTCAAACTGTATTTTTACATTATTTGCCTCTAGTAATTTGACCGGTTTTAATTATACGACTTGGAAAGATTCAATAAACTTTTTTCGTGGTTATTGACCTCAACGTCGGCTTAACTGAGGATTGTCCTCAAGTTCCAACTCTTAATGCAACACAAAATGTTCGTGATGCATACGATATATGGATGAAGGCTCATGATAAGGCTCAAGTTTACATTTTGGCAATCATACCTGTTGCCTTGTCCAAAAGATTTGAGAGCATGGTCACTGCACATCAGATCATGCAATCAATGCAAGAATTGTTTGAGCAAAAGTTCTCACAATTCAAGAAAAATGGGGTTGATGATGATGAAACCAGTAATGTTAGTTCCCTAGATAAACTCCAGTCCATATTTAATGTCAAGGGACAAACAAAGAAAGCAAATGTTGCTAAATCTAATGAAGTTAATCAATGAGGATTGTCCTCCGAGATGAAACTTGGAGTTTATGAAATGGGTTATGGAGTTGATCCCATTACTCTCCAGAAAAGGAAGAGCTCTGATGAAAATAAATCTAATTTATTTATATTGAAGACATGCTTAGTTAGAGAATGATGATTCTGCCTGGATAGTTGATTCAGAAGCTACTAATCACATATGTTCTTCCTATCAGGGATTTAATTCCTGAAGACAATTGGTAGATGGAGAGATGAATCCTAAGTCGGTACTAGTGAGGTTATTTCAACTGTTGCTGTGGAAGACTTAAGTTATTTTTGGACAAGAAACAATATATGTTATTGGATGATGTATATGTAGTTCCTCATACCAAGAGGAACTTAATTTTTTTTTTTGTCTGATTGTACAAAAGTATTCCCTATCCTTCTCTGAGAATAAAATGTTTATTTTTAAGAATGGAATGGAGCTAGGCTTTGGTTCAATAAAAAGTAACTTGTATGTACTAAGGCCGTTAGTTACAAAAGCCGTGCTAAATACTAAAATGTTCAAAACGACAACAACTATTAAAAGATCGAGAATGTCTCCTAAAGAAAATGGCCATCTCCGGTATCTAAGGTTATGTCACATTAATCTCAATAGGATTGAGAGATTGGTGAAAATTGAACTTCTAAATGGTTTAGAAGAAAACTCTTTACCTGTAAGTGAGTCATGACTTGAAAGCAAAATGACAAAACGACCTTTTACTAGAAAAGGTTATAGAAAAAAGAGACCTTAGAGCTTATACATTCAGACCTCTGTGGTTCGATGAATGTAAGAGCACGGGGAGGGTATGAATATTTCATCTCTTCCATAGATGACTATTCTAGAAATGGGTATTTATACCTAATGAAACATAAGTCTGAAGCACTTGAAAAGTTCAAGGAGTATAAGACTGAAGTTGAAAACTTATTAGGTAAAAAGATAAAAACACTACAATCTGATCGTGGTGAGAGTATATGGAATCAATATTAAAAAACTATATGATAGAACATGGAATTACGTTCCAACACTCAGCCCCAAGTACACCTCAACAAAATGGTGCATCGAAAAGAAGAAATAGAATGTCAAACATGGTTTAGTTTATGATGAGTCATGCTCAACTTCCTAACTCATTTTGGGGGATATACTGTCACACTCCGCCCCGAGCCTACACTTCTGAGCCCAAGGAGAGGCGTGAGGGACCACAGATACCACCCTTCTGATACCTACTATCCAACTAAACCTCTTTACTTTGTGCAAACTTTAAGTCAAAGAGATAACAACTACTAATTAAGTAGGCCCATTTTATTACAACTATGTAATGTTTATACAATTCTAAGACTTAACTACAAAGTTTACAAGAACTACTCTTAAAACCCTCTGGAAGTGCGACTGTGGCATGTGACAGACTTTGACCTTAACAGCACCCTGGAATTCCTCACCTTTCGCTACCTGGGATGAAAAATATGAAAGAAAAGAATGAGCTTCACAAAGCTCAATAAGTGGTAAGCAACTTCTAGAGTCTATTTCAACTCATAATAACAAGCACATCATAAATACGAGGTTACATTCAAACTTCAGTCTTGAATGATTATATTCTCTACCTACACGTACGGTAGATAGTTAACTGTTATTAATTACAACGCTTACTCTTTTCGTTTCCCCTTTGTTCCCTATGTCTCCTATGTGCACATAGCTCCCCGCTCATGGGCTCAGAAGCTAGGCCCGTTAGCCCTCTAACCATCCCATACGAGGATCCTCCCATAGGCTTAGGAACTAGACCTCTTGGTCCCTTGACCATCCCATGAGGTTTTGCTTTCGGGCTCAGGAACTAGGTCTATTGACCCCCTGACCATCCCGATTACATAATCTCATTCTCATGCTAGATACTCATTCATAACATAAGCATATACAATTTACTCTAAAATATATGCTTTAAAACTTTAAAGGAAATTACCACTCACCTTGGTAAGGATATGAATCTTTCTCTTTGAAGTTCTTTGATCTTCCTGGGCTCATCTTTTGAACCCTAAATTCTAGATTCAATTTAAAGCTCAGATTACTCATAGTTCTAAGCTTTATCTCGAGTTACTTCCTTCTACAAATATGCTCTAAAATGTCTCAGGAAGCTTAACTCAAAATCCTATCTCATAAATCCTCGTGGTTTGGCTAGAATCTTCAAAACATCAAGACTGGCCGAGCTTACTCGACAACTCGACCCTTCTGCCTTTTCTTCATTCTTCAGCCCGATTCCTTAGAGCTTCTTCTCCAGAAGCCCTACCCTGAACACTAGACTCTTCTAGCATTCAGGTGGCTTTGGAATCACTCTGACTTCACTGTCCGACAACATCTCCTCCTCTTGGAACTTCATGACCGATGCATAGCTATCTTCGAAACTGCTCTTAAACACTCTTTCTACTGTATTTCAAGGGGATTTCAGATTATGTACTCAAAAGAAGGCTTGTGATGGTATTTATAGGCTTAAGAAAATGATTCTTCTCATCTTTACCAAGCCTCCAATGCAAGACACCTCCTATTCTTGAAGTGTTTATACCATATTTTGCCACCACCTACTCCATTGACACTCACCTACTTCCATGCCACACACCTATTTGTGTTATCCTCCTCATGCATAAGTCTTCCTTTGCATGAAACTTAATTCGTCCAGCTCCTACTAACTCAAGCTACAAACTTCTCTCGGCATATGCATTTGTCCAGATGAGCTCACCAATCTTGTGTAACACAGGCCTCAGCACCGCTCCATCGCTCAGTTCTTGCATCTATCGCTTAGCTCCAGTGGCCCATCATGTAGCTCAATCGTTTAGTAAACGATCTCGCTCTCAACGATCTCGCTCTTAGCCTATCGCTTAGCTACTGCGAGCATCATTTACCTCCATTGTTTAACGCTGACACCTTATCGTCCAATGCATCCACTAATCGCTTAGTGTCATTGCCCAGCGCCTTCGTCTATCGTCCAATGCCCATCGCTTAGTATTCCGCCTATCGTGTAGCGTGTCTGCTCATCGTCTAGTGTAGCACGGCTATCGTCTAGCTCCACGCCCATCGTGTAGTGCCATTGTGTAGTCCATCACTTAGTGCCCATGCATCGTTTTAACGCTTAATGCTATCATATAGTGCTATTGTTTAGCGCTATCGCCTACCTTCCATGCTTATTGTCTTGCGCTTACACTAATCGTGTAGTATCTTTGCCTATCGTATAGCTCGATCGTGTAGCATGCCACTTCTCATCGTTTAACGCCGCGTGCATCTTTACGATCGTCTAGTGCATCGCTTAGCTCCGCGCATCTGCTATACGATCGCCTACCTCATCGTTTTAGCTCCCCGCATTGCTACACGATTGTCTGCCCGACGTCTTGTGCTCAACATCTCGCTTTCTCCACTCTTGCTCACACATACCCAACGCATGAGCAACTCTTAGCAATGCCTTTTGCCAATACTTCGGCCAATCATGCGTCTAACCTTACAAACACATGGTTGCCTTCTCATCTTATGCATTAATGTCTCCTAACACTTAATGCATGGGTCTTTTTTGACCTTACACTTAGCTAAATTTCACCATTTAAGGATTAACTCAAAACTACTTAAGGAAAATCTATTCAACACTTAGAAATTTCCTAGTTAATTCTTAATCACCTGCTTAAGTAGGAAAAATGAAAATCCGGGTTTCACATATACAGTAGAGACTATTTTTAAAATTTTGAACAATGTTCCTTCAAAGAGTGTTTTTGAAACACCTTTTAAGTTATGGAGAGGTCATAAAGATAGTTTACGCCACTTTAGAATTTGAGGATGTCCAACCCATGTGTTAATGACAAATCCCTAAAAGCTGGAACCTCTTTTAGAAGTATGCCTATTTGTAGACTACCCCAAGGAAACGAGAGGTGAATACTTCTTTGATCGAAGTGAGAATAAAGTGTTTGTGTCGGTAAACGTTACCTTATTGGAAGAAGACCACATGAGGGATCATAAACCACAAAGCAAAATTGCTTTAAGTGAAATTTCTAATGAATCTACTGAGACTTCAACAAGGGTTGTTGAAGAGGTTGATACATCAACCAGAGTTGTTGATATCGGTTCATCTAGTCATTCATATCCATCTCAAGAGTTGAGATTACCTCTCAAATAATGTTTTTGAAACACCATTTAAGTTATGGAGAGGTCATAAAGATAGTTTACTCCACTTTAGAATTTGGGGATGTCCAACCCATGTGCTAATGACAAATCCCAAAAAGTTGGAACCTCTTTTAGAAGTATGCCTATTTGTAGACTACCCCAAGGAAACGAGAGGTGAGTACTTCTTTGATCCAAGAACGAATAAAGTGTTTGTATCGATAAACGTTACCTTCTTGAAAGAAGACCACATGAGGGATCATAAACCACGAAGCAAAATTGTTTTAAGTGAAATTTCTAATGAATCTACTGAGACGGGTTGTTGAAGAGGTTGATACATCAACCAGAGTTGTTGATATCGATTCATCTAATCATTCACATCCATCTCAAGAGTTGAGATTATCTCGATGTAGTGGGAGGGTTGTGAACCCACCTGTACGCAACCTGGGTTTAATAGAAGCCCAAGACATCATAGCTAATGAGTGTGTTGAGGATATATTGTCTTATAAACAAGCAATGGAAGATGTTGACAAGGATGAATGGATTATAACTCCGAGAATACAGAGGGCTTCGAGTGGTGGTGTCGTCCCCATTGCCTTTTGTTTGTGCGCTGCTGTTCGTGTAGATGATTGTGGTGCTGCTAGGTGATTGCTTGCTGGACGAGTAGGATCGAGAGGAGTTCATTCACGATTGAACCGATTTCTTGTGAAGAAAGTCTTCGACTGGTACCTTCTCTCGATCTTTTGTTTTTATCTTTTAAAGCATGCTAGTAATTAGTGTTTTTAATGCAGATCTGTATGTTAGAATGTATATGTGGAAATTCTGTCACAATGAATTAGAAAGATCTGATTCCGCTCATAGGTACTCTTGTATAAGAGTTCCTTCAATTGGTATCAGAGACAGGTTTCTGATATTCCAATTTCATTGCTGCAAAGAATTTCATATAGAGTCTCGATGGGTGCAGCATATCTACTCTCTGTTTTAAGTGTTAATTCGTTTATGGATGTGTGAATTAATGGAGTTTTCTAGGATGAAACCTCGATTTGATTAATTCTTTTACATTTTCAGTTAATTGTAAAGGCCCCTGCGTTTTTGGGCATAATTAATTGCTATCGAGTCTGTAATTCAAAGTTAGTTTGATTTTGGAGTCATTCGTGAAGAAGTTCAGAGCGAGGGTTGCTGTTCTTCGAGGAAGAAGACGATCAAGAATTGGTCGGGTCGTGTAGACGATGGGGTAGGCGATCGCTACTCGGGTAGTTCGGTAAGCCTCATCGCTTAGTTACTGACTATACGATCGTGGAGTAATCGCACGATAAATCGTTTACCTCTTCGCGTGTTAAGCGATCGTCTAGACGATCAGGCTTTGCAGCCTCATTGTCGTCTAAGCGATCGTTTAGCTTTTCGTGCTATAGTCTAGTGTGCGCTAAGTGATCGTTTACCTGGAGGCATTTACTAAACGATGGAGCTTCGCCTAGCAGTTCAAGACCCGGTTCGCCTATGAATCGGTTTGCTCGATGGAACAATGTAATAGATAACTTTTCTGATTCCGATTTTGTGTAGGTTCATCCCGGTCCATTAATTTTTTATTTAGTACATGAGATGTATGTTTAATTATATGTCATATGGTATGCACATATAGAACAATCCCACCTTAGGTTATGTATTGGTCATGAATTATCTCTTTATTATAAACGTTATAATTTAGAGAAGCATGATTTAAATTACGTATGAGCATGCTCATGCATCATATAATATAAGAGTTATATTTATGCATGCATAAAAGCATTGACATGCATCATCTTTATATTATAATTTTTATAGTATAAGGGTGTATGGAAAGCACTTTTTCTTGGTTATTACTTGTATATAAGAGTTATGTATAGTAATGACCGAACATTGCATGGAGCACGACACATAGGTTACTTTATAAGCGTTATAAATACCTTGTTGTGTGGCAATGTGTTTTAATTGTTTCTTTTTAAAGGTTAAAGAGAAATTAGAACTAAAAGCAATAAGAAAGACATGCATGCTCACTTAGGTTTAATTCATGGTTTTAAAAATTTAAAACTTGGGTGACATAGGCCTAAAGACACGGTTCTAATATGATTAACAACCCTTAGGCTTTAATCTTTTAATCAGTTTAATAGGATTAAATTGACTAATAAAAGGTTAAAGTGTAGCAAATCTATCTATAAGGGACCTTTTGTCTAAGAAGGGTTCTGTCTAGGCTGGGGTATTTAAGTTGACGAAAACGTAACATCCCTACCTGGGAACCTACCTGGAAAGGTGAATTAGATAACTACATGCATGCAAGTTAAGGACAGTCCATTAAAGTGTTTAAATGTGACTACGTGAACTTGTTTATTTCATGAATGTGCGAGCCTGAGGTTGCTATGAGTATTTTATCAATTTTACTGATGATTACTCTAGGTATGGGTATGTTTATTTGATGCAACGAATGTTTAAATCCTTTGAAAAGTTCAAAGAGTTCAAGGCTGAAGTTGAAAACGCATTGGATAGACGGATTAAAACACTTCGATCAGATCGAGGTAGACAGTTTTTGGACTCGGCATTCCAGGACTATTTGATACAACACGGAATCGTTTCCCAACTCTTAGCATCGGGTACACCTCAACAGAATGTTGTAGTAGAGAGGAGAAATAGAACCTTGTTGGACATGGTTTGTTTGATGATGAGTTACGCTTCCTTACCGGGCTCGTTTTGGGGTTTCGCAATGGAGACTTCGATTTACATACTCAACTGTGTTCCTTCCAAGAGTGTTGCAAGAACACCTCTGGAGTTGTGGAACAAATGTAAAGCTCGTTTACGTCACTTCCGCATTTGAGGTTACCCTGCACATATGCTTGACGCGAATCCTAAAAAGTTGGAACCATGGTCAAGGTTATGCCTCTTTGTAGGCTACCCCAAGGGTACACGAGGGGGTTATTTTTATGATCCGTCGAAAAATAGAGTGTTTGTTTCCATGAATGCTACTTTCCTGGAGGACGATCATATAAGGGAGCATAATCCATGTAGTAAAGTCGTGTTGCAGTAGCTTTCCAATGAAACTACTGAAATTTCAACAAGAGTTGTTGAAGGACCTACTTCATCAGCAAGAGTTATTGATGATAGTTCATCTAGTAGGTCGGTTCCACCTCAAGAGTTGAGGGAACCTCGATGCAGTGGGAGGGTTGGGATAATGGACAGAAATGCACGTTATCATAGTGCTAAGTTATTAAACAATGTTGGATTGCGTTGATGAAAAATGATAAATTACGTCCATTAAGCATAAAATCTATAATATTGCGGTCGCGTGCGTCAACGCATTGGAACTATTGATTTTTGTATTTTTTGTGCAGAATATACGTTAACACATTACAGAGATTGCGATCATAGGAATTCATCGATCAAGCGAAACTTCACCGCAAGACTTTGCATTGATCGCGCTCGCAAATATTCACCCAAGAAGAATCACCGCAATATGGTGGACGCATCCGGACGAAAGGACAATTAAGATCGATGGGACAGAAAGCTGACAGCAGTCAGATCCAAATTAAGTTGATAGCCGATAACGGTCACAAAGTACATCCAATTTTATCGGTGACAATTATCCGGCGTATCAGTCAGGAATTAAAGCTGTCCCATCTGTACAACCAGGAAAGAAAAGCCGCCTTTCACCTTAAGTGCATTCTTCAGAGAAGGGGGTTAAGCAGTCGATTAATTCATCATTTTACAAGTTCACACCTCTGTTCATAGTTTTCTTTTCCATTTAACGGTAGAGTTAGAGAAGAGTGGTGACATTGGAGATCGTCCAAGGCAGTTCGAGAGAGAACCTTGGGGCGTAAGAGTAGAGAGCGGGTTGACTCTCGCGAAAGTGAGAATATCTTTAGAGCACGAGTAGAACAGTGTAACACCTGGTGGCAAGAAATTGCCCTAGGCTCTTTACTATACTTGCATTGTTATTCTGTACTTCATCTTTTATCTATTTAATGGAAGTTATAATTCTACATCTGCTCACTCTCTTAATACGCATGAGTATCTAAACTAGTTGAATGGGTTGACAGGAACTAAGCTAACATGATTTAGGAAGTTCATTGCTTGTGATTGTCTTGTTTTATGCTGTGTGAAACATTCTTTTAGAGTTGCTCGAGAGAGAATTTAAAGAAAGAACCTAATGTCTCGAGAGAGCTAGGTTAGAATCTGACTTGAAAGAGCAAGATTAGGCCTGCATAAACAAGAAATAGGGACTTAGAAATAAGCTCTGTTTGTCAACGTGCATCACATGCATCCTAGGAATAGGAATGATATCATGCGGTCGCATATTTGTGTGAATGTCATGTTGTCATCGCATAAATAAAAATAGAGGTTTATGTGTAAACCCTGTAGACTTATCGCATATTCATCGTATTTCCCGTTGCCAACTCTTTTCGAACTTTGCCGCATTTATTATTATTTTCATTAACGCAACAATAAACCAACCACCTTATTTATTTACTGGTTACCGCAAAGTTTGCATAAGAAAATTATCAACGAAAACTATTTTCACATGTCCTTGTGATCGACCCTAGACTTAACAGGAAACTCGGAGGAATTTACACTTGGATTCCGCTGGGGAAACTTGAGTGCACAATGTAATTCCACCAACGCATTTCATTCATATTTCCATTCAATAAAATAACGCATCAGGTTGCGAACCCGCCCATTCGTTATCTGGGTTTCACGAAAACCCTTGCTATGGTATCAGATGGCGACGTTGAGGATCCATTGTCTTATCAAAAGGCAATAGAGGATGTTGACTGGGATGAATGGGTCAAAGCCATGGATCTCGAGATGGAGTCGATGTACTTTAACTCAGTATGGGATCTTGTAGATCAGCCTGATGGGGTAATACCTATAGATTGCAAATGGATCTACAAGCACAAACGGGGTGCTGATGGGAAGATGCAAACCTTCAAGGCTCGACTTGTGGCAAAGGGTTATACCCAGGTAAAGGTAGTCGACTATGAGGATATTTTCTTGTCTGTTGTCATGTTAAAGTCGATCCGCATCCTCCTATCCATTGCAGCTTATTATAATTATGAGGTCTGGCAAATGGACGTCAAGACGACCTTTTTGAATGGCAATCTTGAGGAGACCATTTACATGGTGCAGCCTGAGAGATTCATTGGCCAAGCAAAAAGTTTGCAAACTGAATCGGTCCATTTATGGGCTGAAACAGACGTCTAGATCTTGGAACATACGGTGTGATACTGCAATTAAGTCATATGGCTTTGACCAAAACGTTGATGAACCTTGTGTTGTAGTTTTAGTAGTTTTCTTAGTGTTGTATATAGGCGATATACTACTCATTGGGAATGATGTAGGTCTACTGACTGTAGTTAAGAACTGGCTGGTGACCTAATTCCAAATGAAAGATTTGGGATAGGCTCAATTTGTTCTGGGTATATAGATCTTTTGAGATCTTAAGAACAAAGTCCTAGCACTGTCTCAGGCATCATAAATTGACAAGATGTTGCTCAAGTACTCAATGTAGGACTTCCAAGAGGGGCCTACTACTGTTCAGGCATGGAGTCACTTTGTCTAAGGATATGTGTCCTAAGATGCCTCAAGAGGTTAAGGAAATGAGACGGGTCCCATATGCATCTACCGTTGGCAGTTTGATGTATGCGATGCTCTGTACTTGACCAGACACCTGCTACGCTGTGGGCATAGTCAGTAGGTATCAGTTTAACCCAGGCCAGGGTCAGTGGACTGTAGTGAAGAACATCCTCAAGTATCTTCAGAGAATGAGGGACTACATGCTCGTGTATGGATATAAAGATTTGATCCTTACTGGATACACAGATTCTGACTTTCAGGCTGATAGGGACTCTCGCAGGTCCACTTCAGGGTCAATCTTTACTCTTAACGGAGGAGCTGTAGTGTGGTGAAGCACTAAGCAGGGGTGCATTGCCGACTCCACTATGGAGGCAGAGTATGTAACGGCTTGCGAAACTGCTAAGGAGGTCGTCTGACTTAAGAAGTTCTTAACAGAACTGGAAGTTGTTCTAGATATGTCTAGGCCCATCACCCTCTATTGTGACAATAATGAGGCTGTGGCGAACTCAAAGGAGCCTTGGAGTTACAGGTGTTGCAAACACATAGAGCGGAAGTGTCAACTGATCCGCGAGATAGTGCATTGAGGGGTCGTGATCGTCACGAATATCACTATGGAGCACAATGTTGCTAACCTGTTTACGATGGGTCTCACAGGTATAGTGTTTGAGGGTCACCTTCAGAGCATGGGTCTATAGGACCGCCCGCGGCTAAACTAGGGCAAGTGGGAGATTTTCTTGTACTGGGCTTTTATGCCCTAGTTTATTGTTTTGTACTTATTTTTGTACACCCCACTTTGCTTTAGGACAAGTGGGAGATTGTTGGGGTTGATGCTCTAAAGTATCGTGTTCTGTAGTTTGTAAACAGTTTGTACGAACACTTGTGATGTATAATATATGATATTTACTTCACTTCTTGATTTTGCTCATCCGAATGTTTTATTTGCTTTACCACAAACCAATAAATTAAAATCTCTGGTTGTCATTATGTAACTTAAGCATGTATGTGGTGACATACAAGTGGATCATGTCTTAAATGATTACCAAAGTAGTCTGTAGTATATGGATATAGGAGGGAAACCTTATTCTGGTAATGCTACGGATGCGGCCCGCTTTGTGGAATAGTTACAAATGTTGTGACTTGTCACAGATGGTCTGATCCTGATCATTCGTGTAGGGAACATGCGAGCAGGGGTATCCTATACAAAGAGTTTGTATAAGACCTAACCATGAAGTGTTAACGTCTTGTTATATAACACCGTTCATGACAGAGACTTCACTTCACTAGGATGACCATAGGTAACATGACCTCAATCCTGAGTGAGTTGGGAACTCCTGCCATTGAGGGCGGTCCTTTGATTTACATGAGTGCGAGTGGCCAGGCCATTGACTTAAACCTACCACTTGGGGATTCATCTTATTTGGGAGCTAGGAACTCAACTACACAAGATGGAATTCACTCCTTTCCCAAAGCAGGGGCAAGTAGATAGATAGCTCCCTTAAGGGCTGATTCTAGAACTTGAACGATGTGACGCCACACACCTTCTCATGGTCCGAGAGATGTTCACACATAGTTGGACTATGTTGTATTGTTCATTAGAGGGATTAGTGGTACTTAAGGAGTGCGATGCAACTATAGGGGAAAAATGGTAAATTGGCCTAGTTGTACTTACGAGCATCTGTGAAGAGTTATTGTACTCATGATTGGTTATATCCGATGGACACAGAAATATATCTGTGGTAAGAAGAGTTTAGTTGTCAGTCTTTAGTGGAATGCCTGACAGTTAACGGATGATGGATCTCGTGGCTAAAGAGTTTAGTCAGTTATTTACATACCGTTGGAGCTTCGAGCCATAAGTCCATAAGGTCCCCTTGGTAGCTTGGATACAAGTTGAGAATCAGTTCTTGGGTCAGTTGGAAATGTTCAAATTGACAAGAGGGAGTTCGATTATATATGATATAATTGAATTGGTTAATTATATATGATATGATTGACTAAATGTATGATATACATTATTTTGGAGAAAATTTGATATAAATATGATTTATATCAAGTAAAGGAGGACACACTATAGTTGATATATAATATCAAACTATAGGTTAAGAATATAATATGATTATATGCACTATTTTATTAATTGGGCGATTATGAGATAATTGGCTGAAGTTTTCTTCGAATTTGTGCGAAAGTGGGATGTTGAATTCAGTTCTAGTAACTGAAGAATAAAATGAAAATATTTTTCATTTTGCAAAATACACACAAAATTTCTCACAGTGTGAAAATCCCGTATCGCTTAGTATTGAGAGCCTATACGATAGCGCCCGCCTACTAAACAATCGTACACCCGTTTCCTAAACGATTGCTCGCAATTTCTTAAACGATCGCTTACCTTTGCTAGACGATCGCTTAGCACCTGAGCATAACTAAAGATCACTTACCTTTTGATAGACGATCGCTTGGCAATTACTACACAATCATGTACCCCGATCTAAACGATTAAGCATCTGACTATACGATAGTCTTCCCTTTCTCCCACTTGCTTGTTCGTAGTATACGATCACCTTTCCTCCTCTCCTCTACCAATTCCATCAAAGTCCACCCTTTGAATTCTCACTCCGAGAATACTGAGGGCTTCGAGTGGCGGTGTCGTCCCCATAGCCTTTTGTTCGTGCACTGCTGTTCGTGTAGACGACCTAATGCTGTTAGGCGATTGCTTGCTGGATGAGTAGGATTGAGAGGAGTTCGTTCACGGTTGGACCGAGTTCTTATGAAGAAAGTCTTCATCTGGTACCTTCTCTCGGTCTTTTGTTTTTATCTTTTAAAGCTTGCTACTAATTAGTGTTTTAATGCATATCTGTATGTTAGAATGTATGTGTGAAAATTTTGTCACAATGAATTGGAAAGATCTGCTTCCGCTCATAGGTACTCTTTTTATAAGAGTTCCTTCAATGTATTGGTTGATTTCTATTGCTTATGTAGTAATTTAACAAAAGTTAGTATGAATTGGGATTCAGTTACGGTTTCGTGAGAAAACAATGGTTGTTAAAAGGTAGCTAGACATTAACTTAGTTCTTGGGAGGACTATTATATAGAAGAATATGTTTCGGTTCAAGTATGTCGAGGCACAGATAAAATATGTATATTGTCGAGATATTAAAATGGAAAAAAGAAATGTATGCTTAAGTTAACTAATAAGTTGTCCAAATGTGAAATCACTAAGGAATTGTTGTATGTTTTGCATTGGGGAATGAGATTAGTGGTACTAAAGTGAACTCTATCACAATAAGGCACATAATTTTGTACGAGATTAAAGTTTCTTGTAGGTAAAAAATAAAGGAAAAAGAAAAAAAAAGAGATAGAATAAGAGACTAAGATATATATAATGATTTATTGTTATTGGAGTTGATACCTCTTATAGAATTCTCTAAAGAGTTTAATATGACAAGATTACTCTTATGGAGTTCAGGTGATGGACTCAATAAGATACCTTGGTAATTCATGTGTGGTGCTTAAAGAGTGAAAAGGTTCAAGTTGAAGAATAAGTCAACTTAATGTGAAAAAAAAACTCTTTTTAAAGGTACCTAATCTATTTAGTGTGAAAAAAAGGAGCTAAATAGTTTGAAAAGAGACCTAAGGTATGAAGTGAAAAAGAAGTTGTGGCTTTTAAGTTGAGAAGTTAACTTAAAAGGGTACCTCAAGGTACTTGGGATATCCATACCTTTATTGTGTTAAAAAGACTCTAATTTAGTAACTTGATCGAACAAAAAACTTTTGGAGCTTAAAAGGAATTACAATCGGTGAAGGAGAATTCTACAAGATAGAAATTGCAAGTTAAAAAGGTAAGATTTATGGAGGAGTTTAGTACATTTACACTTGGTATGAATTTTTTTTGTCACATTTGGAAAGAGGAAAAAAAACCTTGAATATACTAGTCTTGAAAAAAAAAAAAAAAGAAAGAAGATATGCGTGAAAAAAATAAAAGTATTTTGGGAAAAGTTTTATTATGTTGAGAGGATAAAGAAAATTCATGTTGTGAGACTACGAGTATATAGGTTTGGTTTGATTTTCCAATATGGAATTTGGGTGTTTACAAGCCTTTAAAATTGGTATAACAAATTTTTTTAAAACTTACAAGTATGGATTTTGGTATTTGTTGATTGGAAGGATAGCTTTCCAGGTTGTTAGTTGTGAAATTCATTGTTAGCATGAGAATTTTCTTCTTAAAATAAGAAATTAAGTAGAAACAATCAAACGTTGGAAGAGTGCTTAACAAGCTTCTTCAGAATGAGAAGACTTTGAGAAGATAATATTTTATGGGTAGAAGTTTGGAAACAATAGTTGTCAAAAACTATGAAAATGGAAGGATTAAGTTTGGTTAGAGAAGAGATAACCAATGAATGTATTAACAAAGATTGAGAGAGAATTTGTCTTTGGACACAAGTTATAACAAGAAAGATTAATCAATTTGATTTAAATGTGAAAGTAATCTAGCTCCAAGTAAAGATCTAGTTGTACGAAAGTTAAGGTTAAGTAAGTGATCTACATCTTCCAGGATGACCACTAGCACAAAAGCTGAACTTGGTTTTGCCTTTGAGCACACCAATTTCATTGTTAAAAGGAGAGTTGAGATCCATCATTTTGTGTATCAACTATATAAAAAATTGAATATGGTAGCTTAGCCAAGTCACATGAGACCTAGGGGAATACTGGGGTTGTTAGGTGTCGAATTCAGATTCCAACTCCTGGTCTAATTCCTAGACTTGGGGCATTGCAGATAGTAGGTTTTCTCTAGTATGGCCTACAATTTTATCAATTCTATGGAGATGGATATTCTCAAGATAGATTTATGGATCAATAAGGTTTTTATCCTAAAAAAATTCTCTCTCGAAATTAGTCATAATTATTGTAGGGTCATAGTGATTCATTTTAGATTGACTGATGCCCTATAATATCCAAAGACTTCAGGAACCTCATTATGAAAGAGATTTTCAGACTTGCTTGTAGCAGGGTCTAAATGGTGATATGTGATTATTTCTTGTTTAAGACTAAAAGGTCATATGAGGATTGGCTCGAGTAGGTTTTATAACCCTTAGTAGTACAAAGCCTTATGCCGAGTTTTTAGTAAGTAACAAACTTAATTGGAAAAACTTGTTTCTCAAACATATAGCTACTAAGGAAGGCATCACAGTTGATGCTTCTAGAGTAGAAGCAATTTCTAGTCGACTAGATTTTCTTTTCTGAGTATCTTAAGATTACATCGTATCCAGTATAGGCAGTTGCTCTACCACACGTATGGAAATTCCTCTATGCCAATAAGATCGGTTTAGATGCATGTTTACTAAATAAGACTTCTTAAGCTCACGATAGTTCTCAAAGTGAATGTGATAAAGTTCTATTGATTTTCAGCATCTTAAGTTCATAACTATAATGGAAGAAATTGTCATGCTTCATAGCGTACCAGTTTCAGTTATATCAAATAGTGACCCTTGCCTCACATCCATTTTTAGAAGAGTCTTTAGTCAACGTTGGAGGACATGTTACGCGCTTATGCGTTGGAGTTTTCAGGGAGTTGGAACCCTCACCTACATCTAATGAAGTTTGTTTATAATGATAGTTACCAGGGTGCTGTTGGCATGACACCATTTGAGCCCTTGTATGGGAAGAGTTGCAGGTCTCTTATTTACTAGGACGAGGTTGGTGAACGGAAGTTGTTAGGACCTAAATTAGTGCAAACTACAAATGAGGTTATTCAAAAGATTAGAGCATGAATACAAACAACCCAAAGTAGACAAAAAAGTTATGATGATGTTAGACGCAAGGAACTAGAATTCGAGGTGGGTGATTGTTTTTTAAAGTATCCTTTATGAAAGGTGTTCTAAGGTTTGGAAGGAAGGGGGAGTTAAGTCTATGTTTCATTTGGCCATTTGAAAGTTTAGAGTGATTTGGCCCTATAGCTTACATTTAGCATTGCCACCATTGTTTTCTACCGTTCACGATATTTTTCATGTCTCAATGATGGAAAGTATATGGTAGATCTGTCAAATGTGGTGAACTTTGAAACCTTATAATTGAATGAGAATCTGAGTTATATGAGGAGAAACATAAGCAAATTTTTAAAAAGGGAGGTGAAAACTTTGAGAAATCATAACATATCGCTAGTAAAATTTATATGACATAATTAACGGTTTGAGGAGACAACGTGGGAACAAGAGGATGAGATGAGAATGAAGTACCCAGAACCCTTCCAAAATTGGAACTTTCGAGGATGAAAGTTCTTGAGGGAAGATTATGACATTCCAAAGTTTTAAGTAGTTTTAATTGGATTATATTGAAATATTTTAGGTTATATTTTGAATTTTGAGGTTGAAATGGAATTATTCGGATGTGTTAATTCAACTTTTATTGTAAAGGATAAAAGATCGATTTTTAAATATTGGTATTAATTTGTGTTTGGATTTAATTTAATGAAAGATTGGATAAATTATTTTGGAAGTCGGGTTTGATTTGGTGGAAGATTTGAATTTCTATGTTTATTTAATTAAAAAATCAATTAGGGCTTTATTTAATTCACTATCGTCTCAAATCAGGTTGCTGCCCCAGCCGTGAACGAGTAGATCGCCCGCGCTGCTGGTTGGTGTTCCGTCTCAGACTAGTCCTCACAGCAGCAGATTCGATCGTGCCCTCAGTTGTTAAGTCGCCATCAGCTGTCTTGACCGTGGCTGTTGGTTCCGGCCAGTAAGGGTCTTCTAGTGGGTAATTTCGATTTTTTGGTAAGTTTGTGGTTGGGTAAGATTTTGGAGAGGGTTTGTTATATTTCCTTGAATGGTCTTGAATGGGCACTTAGTTTTGGGTGAACTTAATATTAACTCATTATGTTTGAATTTTAGATTTAGGTTTGGAGTAGTTTTTGGAGGTGGATGAGCTGTCCAACATCGTGAAGGGTATTTTCGGTAAGATTTTGGTAAGATTAAAGTGAGTTTTGTGAGTTTGTTGTAGATTTTGCTTTGGGGTTGAATACTCATAAAGTTTATGGGCTAAATTTGCCCATGTTGTCCTGGATTTAGATTGAAGTTTTGGGAGCATTTTGAGCTACTATCCAATACGTTGGAGGTCGATTTTGACAAGTTCTGGGTAAGTCCTTAAGGTTATTGTACCTTTGGATTGTTATTGAGACTGTCATTATTGGGGTTGATGCTCTAAATCTCATGTCTTGTAATTTGTAACTGTATTGTACAAACATTTTATTTATCATTAACCCACAAAAACCAATAAACTAAGATCCAAGGTTATCTTTTGTAATTTAAACATGTATGTAGAGACATACAGGTCGATCATGTTTAAGTGATAACCTAAGTGGTCTGTAGTAGATGGATAACGCTAGATATCTGATAATTCATGTAGACACATGTGAGTGGGGTATCTATACAAAGAGTTTGTATAAGACCAGACCACGAAATGAATAGTCTCTATATAACACTGTTACTAGAATAGACTTTTCACCAAGATGACGATAGGTGACTTGACCTGGATCTTGAATGAGTTGCAAACTTCTGCCTATGAGTGCGGTCCTTTGATCTGTATGAGTGAGAGTGACCAGTTTTGCTCAATGAGTGAGAGTGAGAGTGGCCATCTCAATGTGGGAATACAACTATGAATTCCTTCCCTACTGTTAGGGAAGATAGATAAATTGCTCCCTTTAAGAGTTGATTTTGGGGCTTGAATAATGTGGTGTCACACCCTCTCTTGTCCCGAGAGGGGTTTGGTTATAGTTGGGCTATAATTAATTGTTCATTAGAGGGACAATGGTACTTAAGGAGTTAGATGTAACTATAGGGGCAAAATGGTAATTTTGGTCAAACTATACTTACAAGCAATTTGTGGAAGATGGTCAACATATTGTTGATTGGTTATATCTAATGAATACATAAATATATTTATAGCGCGGAGAGTGCAACTGGAGGTCTTTAGTGGAGTGACCGACAACCAATGAAAGTTGACTAATTTAATTAAAGAGTTTAATTAATTAATCAAGTATCATTGGAGCTTCAATCTATAGGTCCCTAATGTCTCATTGTTAGCTCAATAAGGATTAATGAGAATCAAAGTAATTTGGGATTAATTTGAATTGTTTAAATTAATAAAGGGAATTAATTATATAAGATATAATTAATATAATGTATGCGATGCATTATAATATAAAGTTTTATTTGAGAGAAATAAATAATTGAATATGATTCAAATATTAAATATGGAATATGATTCATATAAAAACTATAGGTTAAAATTAATGTGAATATGATTCATATTAATTCTATAGGTTATTTGAGAGATTAATAAACTATATGTTATATTATATGCAATATAATAAATTATAGGTTATATATTATATGAGATATAACATATAGAATATTTTAATTATATTAAAGTTAGTTTAATATAATTGTATATATTAAAGTGAAAGAACTTTTTGGGGAGATAACCTTGAGCGGAAGCGGGTCGACCAAATTCCATTTATCATTTAATACAACTTTTTACAGTAAACAATAAACAAGATATGCATTTAATTCTAAATTACAACATGCTAAGGAAAAAGGTTTCAAACACATTTGAAGACCTTTTCTTCACGAATTTCCCTTGAACAAATCATGAACTCCTTAAAGACTTTCTTCAAGAATAACCTCGAACACGAACGAACACTACCACAAATGTTTCCTTGGAATTCTCAGGGTGAGAATCTAGGAGTAGTAGGCTCTGACTATTTTGGATTTTGAGGGAAAGTATAATGTAGAGGAGGAAAGATTGAGAACTCTCTAAAAAAACTCAAATACAGAACTCTTTTGTTGTCTTTCTCACTTTCTCAATCGATTAACCTTGGCAAAGAAGAAGAAAGATTTCTTTTCTATATGTCAAATATAACCACCACCCACGGTTGGTGGAGAGAAAAGAAGGGGAAGGGAGTTGTAACTCCTTTTCTTACTATTACAATAATAATAATATAAATATAAATATGATAACTAACTTATCATATTATATATATATATATATTAAATTATATGTTATATCAAATATAACATATAATCTATAGTTTTAATATTGTATCACATACAATATAAGTTATAGTTTCTTTTCTCTTTTATATGGCATTTAATTTAAATCTTATTTATATTAAATTTAACAACTATGAATCCAATTCATAGAAATTATATTTGAATCTCATTCAAATATTTATTTCCTCCCATTAAGCTATAATGTATCAAATACATTATGACAATTATATCACATATAATTGAAACAACTTAATTATATCATATATAATTAAATCCCTCTTTAATTTAAACAATTCAAATTAATCCAAAAATAGATTCTCAATTAATCCTATTGAACTACCAGGGGGTCATGAACCTGTAGCTGAAGCTCCAACAGTACATAAATAATTAATTAAACTCTTTAATTACATTAATTACCATCCGTTAACTGTCGGTTACTCTACTAAAGATCAATAGCTACACTCATCGCACTACATATATATTTTTGTGTCCATTGGATATAACCAATCAACAGTACAATGACCCTTCATAAATTACTCGTAAGTATAGCTAGGTCAAATTACTATTTTGCCCCTGTAGTTACATCTAACTTCTTAAGTATCACTGATCCCTCTAATGAACAATAGATCATAGTCCAACTATGACTAAACCCCTCTCGGGCCAGAAGAGAGTGTGACGCCACATTGTTCAACACCCGGAATCAACCCTTAAGGGAGCAATTTATCTACTTACCCCTGCCTTAGGGAAGGAGTGACAAGCCTGAAACTCACGTCGTTAATAAGCTTCAAGTCCGGTCAAAAGAAAATTTGTAATACCGAACTACTCCTATTACTACTAAAACGTTGCAACAGCGGTAAATTCGAGTCGATCTGCAGAGAAGCGTGATTGGTTTCGTTAAATTAACTTTCTAACTAGAGCGATAAATGGGGGGGTTTGGTGTAGAAGAAATATATGAGTGAAAAGAAAAATGCAATGGATATATGAAGCTGTAATGGATTTGTCTAATTCTCAGATCAAGTAGCCATTTAATGTAAATTATATCATTGTTTTCAACTAACATATCATATATTCGAATTACGCATGCATAGCTACCCAATCAATACGAATTAACTAATCTCTACAAGCTCAAAAATCACTTAATCTGAACCAATCGAGCGTCCTAATTCGTAATTAAGGCTGGAAAGGTCGTGCCCTAACTAACTATATGCTTCTAGATGCAATTGGGTCCTCAGCGGCCATAAAGAACTAGAAACACATGCATTAAGATTAAGGATTCAACTATATTGATTAAGTGTCAGGACAGCCATGTTCAAATAATCAATTTATTCTTTGAATCTAGATTAAACGTGTGACACAAAGATTCATGGACAACCTATAAACCTAAGCATGCTCATCTAATCTGTGCTACAAGGGTAAATTCAAAGCATCGACAATTACAAGGATGCGTGTGAGCTCGAATTTAACTAGCTAAGACATGCGATCATGATAGGGGTGTCGATCCAACACATAAAAGCAAGTCTAAATTAAATAAGATTCAAGAAAAATATAATTATGAAATTAAAGCATAGAGATTGAATAGAAAACTCATCAAAATACAAAGAATGTTCAATCCAAGAACTAAAAGAAAGATTACCTTATCAATTCATAGACAAACCGATGAAATGTGTTCCAGTACACATCCATAATTTGAAAATAAAATAAAAACTAACCTAATGATACTGAAAAATTGAAGGTAATAGAAGAAGAATGAAGATTAACTTTGACCTCCATCGATTTGGCCTCCAAAATTCAACATATTTCAACCTAGGGTCGAGAAGAGGAATTTATAATGATCAACACAGCGTTGCAACGCTGATGCAACGAGATGGAAGTGTCAAACAAGCTGTGCAATGCTTAGTCCAATGCTCACTTGCACGCACGCTCCACTCCATGTCCATCAATCGTCGCAACATTGCAACGCTCTAAAGAAGTGTTGCAATGCTGATGCTTTTGCCCTCAAGCGTTGGAGTTCAATGTTGAGATGTGTTGGGACGCTGGCGGTGATGCAACTTTAGAGCGTCGTGACACTCGGGATAGCATTGCAACGCTCACCTACACTCCAAGCTACTGCCATCAAGCATTGCATGAGCATCAAGCTTAGGCTAATTATGAGCGTTGTGACGCTTTGGTAGGGGAATATTGGTCATTTTGATTCCTTTGAAGCTCGGATGCTCAAATTAACTCCATATTGCTTCAAATTAACCCCGTTCTTCACCAATGATTAATTCTACCTCTTGATTGCTTGGTACCTACAAAATAGGAAATAAACACGTAAAATTCACTAACGAGCCCGAATTAAGCTAGGAATAATAGCTCTTTTTGAGAGCTAACAAACACTCTCAACTTAATTCTTGCTCGTCCCGAGCAAGGTAGAAACACACAATCAAGTAGAATATAAACAATTAAAGACATGCTAGCTTTATTCGCAAAGTTTTTACTCCAGTTTCAACAGTCAGTTAGAATGAAATTTGTACTCAAGAACGAAATTCAATTGTGATCAATCAATGAAGCACAAATTTAAGAATGATTCTCAATCGATTCATGCATGAGTGAGCCTAGAGTTTTGCTAGTTCAGCTTGCACCGCCCGCAAAAGTTTTATATGGTCCTCATCCCATTTTCCCCTACTCTGGTTCGGTTATCGACCTCAGACATACCAACTTGCATAAAAGAGAGTAACACTAAGACAAGGGTGCCTAAACTCACACACATAAAACATAAAGCGCATTTATTTTACCTACAGGGCTAGCTTTCACACCCCACCGTCAAGAACCTATCACTATTTTCTCGCGGGCCCTAAATAGACACGGCGGAGGTAGCTCTTTTCACCTCTATCCATGCACACACACACACACACATACACACTATTTTTTTTTTGTACACATGCCGACATGTGCCTCCTTTTTCATTTTTCTATATATATATATTCATAATTGCAATTAATTTTCTTTTCTTTATTTTTTTTCTTCTTCCTTTTTTTTATTCACAATAGGCCCTATTTTATCCACTTTGTCTAGTTTTTCTCTAAACCAAGTATAGTTACTCCTAAGTCAAAGGTGGACCTTTCGGGGTGACAACAAAAATACAAACCAAATAACCCAATTCTAAGCTTGCAAGGCTTTAATTTCGCAAAACAATGACTTAAAGATGCAAGTGACAAGAATTTTTTTTAAAATTGGGCTAAAAATCATGATCATGCTTTCCTAATGTGCTTTCATGCAAATTTCATTACAGGAAGAATGTGTCATAAACTATCATGATAACAATAGAACAAATAGCAAGCAAGGCAATCAAAGCACACACCATACTACCCAACAGGTACCCCACCACCAACTTAAAAATATATATTGTCCCCAATGTATTTCAAGTAAAGCTAAAAAAAGAATAAAAGTAAGGGAATAAAAAACCTCCCCTGATAACAATGTCGCACACGGGATAGTGGTGGTCGGGCTCGCCTTTTAGAAAGATGCTTTCCTTTCCTAGGTCGTCCCTACAAAACATAAACAAAAAGTCTAGAAAAAAAATATAGAAAGAAGTAAATTTTTTCACCTGGCTCCCTCTAAGAAGGGCAAATTTTTAAGGTCGATTGCTCGATGTGACCTGTCCCCTATCAAGGCACAAAGAAATTCTCATATTTCTTTGGTCCCTTCTTGGATGAGTCGATATAGCCCGGTAAGGCTATAAGGCTCTTCATCTTTTGAAGAGAACCACAGGTTGAATTTGGTATTTTTCATATTTATAAAAGGAAATAAAATAAAAGACTCGAGGACTGACTCTATAGAAAATAAAGACTTTGACTCGATTGACTCATGAAAACAAGTTCTAAACATGGTATGCTATCCTCCAACTAAAAAATATATGATATACCAGACGGCAGAACAGGGCGAGGTTTTTCAACCTCTAACTCTATCACTTAGAAATCAACGGGTTTGGGCTCAGGTTCTCCATAGTCCTCACAAACTGGTTCTAAACATGGCATGCTATCCTCCAACTCATCCTCAATGTCGACATAGATTACCTCATCGTAGCACGCCTCGGTGATGTCAAAAGATGTGTGTAGCAGGGGTTCACATCCTCTCTCAACTGTATCAGAAGGTTGAGTGACTGAGTCTCTCAAACTCTGAAAATCAGTTCCAACCTCAATCTGAAGACTAAAGCTCTCTTGGAGGTCGCAGATCTCCTGCTAAAAACAATATTGTTAATAGTAAGTTTTCTAATCACATCATCTAATGACATACCTGAGTTGGCGGTGTGAGCATGCATCATCATGTCAGATGTGGCACAGTGTGGACAATTGTGGAACTGGTCTCATCCTAGGTTTCTATAGCCATAAGACTCCTCCCATCTAGGTCGATGAAAATCATCATCCATATAACTAGGATACTCTTCCAAGGAGTAGTCTCATGGTATAGGGCTCCACTGCAGACTTGGACATGCTTGCTCAGGGTGATTAGTCTTACATGCTTGCACTTGCTGTTGGTTACCTGCAACCAACTGACTAACCAAAGAAGTTAACTCAGCAAGTTGACCTCGAAGGTCACGAACCTCGTCACTAAGCTGAGATGCTCCATTCAACTGTCCCCATCCTTGTTGATCATATTTGTCAATCTTAAAACACTGACACAAAAAGGAAAACAAATCAAAGCAAAAGAATACTCTAACTAGAAGTTTAACTAACGAAATGTCCATGGCATCCCTGGCAACGACGCCATTTTTTACAAGCCCAAAACTCACGTCATTAAAAAGCTTCAAATCTGGTCAAAAGAAAATTTGTAGTACTGAACTACTCCTATTACTACTAAAACGTAGTAATAGTGGTAAGTCCAAGTTGATTCGCATAGAAGTGCAATTGGTTTTGTTAAGTTAACTTTTTAACTAGAGCGATAAATGAGGGGGTTTAGTGTGGATGATATATATGAATGAAAAGGAAAATGCAACGGATGTATGAAGCTATAATGGATTTGTCTAGTTCTCGGATCAAGTAGCCATTCAATGTAAATTAAATCATTGTTTTTAGCCAACATATCATATATTCGAATTATGCATGCATAACTACCCAATCAATGCGAATTAACTAATCTCTACAAGCCTGAAAATCAATTAATCTGAACCAATCAAGCTTCTAATTCGTAATCAAGGTTGGAAAGGTCGTGCCCTTACTAACCTACATACTCCTAGATGTAATTGGGTCCTCAGCAGCCATAAAGAACTAGAAACACATGCATTAAGATTAAGGATTCAATTATGTTGATTAAGTGTCAGGACAACCATGTTCAAATAACCAATTTATTCTTAAAATCTAGACTAAACATGTGATTCAAAGATTCATGGACAACCTATAAACCTAAGCATGCTTATCTAATATGTGCTACAAGGGTAAATTCAAAGCATGGACGATTACAAGGATGTGCGTGAACTTGAATTTAACTAGCTAAGACATGCGATCATGATAGGGGCGTCAGTCCAACACATAAAAGCAAATCTAAATTAAACAAGATTCAAGAAAAACATAATTCTGAAATTAAAGCACAAATATTGAACAGAAAACTCATCAAAATACAAATAATGTTCAATCTAAGAACTAAATGAAAGATTACCTCATCGATTCATAGACAAACTGACGGGATGCGTTCTAGTACACGCCCATAATTCGAAAATAAAACAAAAACTAACCTAATGATATTGAAAATTGAAGGGAAAAGAAGAAAAATGAAGATTAACTTCGGCCTCCATCAATTTGGCCTCCAAAATTCGACATATTTCAAACTACAGCCGAGAAGAGGAATTTATAATGATCAACGCAACATTGCAATGCTTGGAGTAGCATTGCAATGTTGATGTGGCAAGGGGGAAGCATCAGACAAGCAGTCCAATGCTTAGTCCAATGCTCATTTGTGTGCGCACTTCACTCCATGTTCGTCAATTATCGCAATGTTGCAACACTTTAAATAAGTGTTGTAAAGTTGTTGCTTCTGCCTTCAAGCCTTGGAGTTCAACGTTGAGATGGGTTGGGACGCTGATGGTTATGCAACTTCGGAGCATCGTGATGCTCGAGGTAATGCTGCAACGCTCCCCTGCACTCCAAGCTATTGCCTTCAAGTGTTGCACGAGCGTCAGGCTTAGGCCAATTATGAGCGTTGTGACGCTCCGATAGGGGTATTTTGGTCATTTTGATTCCTTTGAAGCCTTGATGCTCAAATTAACTCTAAATTGCTTCAAATTAACCCCGTTTTTCGCCAAATGATTAATTCTACCTCTTGATTGCTTGGTGCCAACAAAATAGGAAAATAAACACGTAAAATCCACTAACGAGCCTGAATTAAGCTTAGAGTAATAACTCTTTTTTAGAGCTAACAAGGAGTAATTTCATCTTGTAGCTATGTTCCCAAGTCCCTAATCGGACAATTCTCTAAAATGGTAGGCTTATCAAGTCGACAATATGGCCACTCTCACCCATCAAAGGACCGCCCTCATAGGCAGGAGTTTACAACTCACTTAGAATTCAGGTCATGTTACTTTTGGTCATCCTAGTGAAATGTAAGTCTCTATTATGAACAACATTATATAATGAGACTAAACATTTCATAGTTTGGTCTTATACAAACTCCTTTGTATAGAATATCCTCGCTCGCATGTCTATACATAAATGATCAAGATAAGATCATTTGTAGCACTTTACAACAATTGTAACACCTACAAAGCGGGCCATAGTCGTAGTGTCACCAGGATAAGGTACCCAACCTTATCCATCTACTACAGACCATTTAGGTTATCACTTAAACATTATCCACCCGTATGTCTCTACATACATGTTTTTGGATGTTAGTTTATTGTTTAAGTTACAAGCCCTGGAATCAGCCCTTAAGGGAGCAATCTATCTACTTACCCCTACTTCGGAGAAGGTGAGTATTCATCTTGTGTAATTGAGTTCCCAGCTCCCCAATCAGACGAATCCCTAAAGTGGTAGGTTTAAGTCTGAAATCTGGCCACTCGCACCAATGCAAATCAATGGACCTCCCTCATAGGCAGGAGTTCCCAAATCACTCAGGAAGGTCATGTTACCTATGGTAATCCTAGAGAAATGAAAGTCTCTGTCATGAACAACGTTATATAGCGAGACTAAATATTTTGTGGTCTGATCTTATATAAACTCCTTTGTATAGGATATCCCACTCGCATGTCTCTACATGAATGATCAAGATTAGACCATCTATAGCACTTTACAACACTTGTAACATCTACAAAGTGGGTATTATCTGTAGTGTCACTAGAATAAGATTTCCCTACTTTATCCATATACTACAGACCATTTAGGTTATCACTTAAGGCATGATCCACTTATATGTCTCCACATACATGCTTGAGTTACAATGATAACTAGGGATCTTAGTTTATTGGTTTGTGGTTAATGCAACTAAAATATCTAATATTCCATAGACAATAGTGAAGAAAATATCTCATATTGTTACATCACGAGTGTTTCTTCATATAGGTGTTTACAAACTATAGAATCCTACGAGATTTAGGGCATCAACCACAACAATCTCCCACTTGTCCTAAAGCGAGTGAGTGTACAAGATAAATACAAGTACAAAACAATAAACTATGGCACTAAGGCAAAGTAAAGTATGGTTCAAGTGTTATTTCATTAATTTTATGTTTTGTTCCAATGATTAAGCTTCTTGAAATTTGTTAATGTTGGAATGAAATTAGTTTAAAAATATGTACTCGGTTGATAGTCTTACTTGGTGTGGTTCAAGTGTATATCAAAATCCTTTTCTTTCAATTATATATAAACTAACTTGGTCTTACTTGGGTGATTAAGCTTGATTGGTGTGGTTCAAGTGTTATTTCATTAATTTTATGTTTTGTTCCAATGATTAAGCTTCTTGAAATGAAATTAGTTCAAAAATATGTACTCGGTTGATAGTCTTGCTTGGTGTGGTTCAAGTGTATATCAAAATCCTTTTCTTTCAATTATATATAAACTAATTTGGTCTTACTTGGTTGATTAAGTTTGATTGGTGTGGTTCAAGTGTTATTTCATTAATTTTATGTTTTGTTCCAATGATTAAGCTTCTTGAAATTTGTTAATGTTGGAATGAAATTAGTTGAAGGATATATACTTGGTTGGTCATCTTGCTTGGTGTGGTTCAAGTGTATATCATAACCAATTTGTTAATGTTCTAGGTCTTATTGTTGATTATGGTTAAGTTTACAAGCTTACTATTACGTAATTTTTCCTTGTTATTGTTTGTCTTTTTTGTAGATTAAGTTGTATATTTTACAATCATAGATATATCATGGATAAAAATGAATAGAATGTCAGCTGAGTATGGTTTAGGGGTTGAGATGTTTATTAAAAATGGCCTGCAACATTCAAATATACCGGATGTCATAAGTTGTCCATGTTTGAAGTGTGTGAATGCAAAGACTCTAAATGTGAACACAATAAGAGATCACTTATTTTTTAATGGTATAGATCAAAGCTATCAGACATAGATTTTTCACGGTGAATCATTACCGATTAAGAGAAACAATGAAAACGTGTCTACTAGTGAAAGAGACAAAATTGATGAGGATGATGTTGATGTTGATGACACAATTAGAATGTTTAAGGCCGCTGCATACAACTATTTTAATGAAAAATTTGATAATTTTGAAGAATCATTAGATGACGCGAAGAAACCATTGTACCCAAATTGTAAAACTTTTACCAAAATATCTACATTGATAAAGTTATATAATTTGAAAGCTAAATTTGGATGGAGCGATAAGAGTTTCACTAAGTTGTTGGAATTAATTCATGACATATTACCTAGTCCTAATGAAATTCCAACTTCTACTTATGAAGCAAAAAAGATGTTGGGTACTTTTGGAATGAAGTACGAGAAGATTCATGCATTAGCAACGATTGTTGCTTGTTTAGAAAAGAACTCTCTAATGCTAATGTATGCCCCATTTGTGGTATGTCAAGATGGAAGCGTTACAAAAATTTAAAGGAAAGGGCTAAAATATCCTAGAAAAAGCCATGTGGTATTTCTCCCAAATTCCAAGATTTGAAACAATGTTTCGAAGTAAACAAACATCAAGTTTATTGGTATGGCATGCTACAGATGGTTTATTAAAACATCCCAAAGATTCCCTATCGTGGAAAAGAATAGACAATTTGTGGCCAGAGTTTGGGTCAGAACCTAGAAATCTTCGTCTTGCTCTTTCGACAGATGGGGTAAATCCACATGGAGATGTTAGTAATAGATATAGTTGTTGGTCGGTGATGTTAGTGATGTACAATCTACCTCCATGGTTGTGCATGAAGCGAAAAAATTTTATGTTGACTGCACTAATATCCGGTCCTAAACAACCGAGAAATGACACAGATGTTTATTTAGCTCCGTTAGTAGATGATTTGAAAAAACTTTGGAAAGATAGGGTAGAATGTTACGATGCATACAAAGAACAATGTTTCATGCTTACAACTATTTTATTATGGACCATTAATGATTTTCTTGTGTATGGTAACTTGTGTGGTTGCGCGGTTAAAGGATATTATGAGAGTTTTGAACCTAACTTAGATGGCCAAACAGAATGTAAACAATCAGAAAAATAAATCGAAAGCAATAAAGAACGAACACCAAGATATATAGTGGTTCGACCAATTTCGTCTACATCCACTTTGAGAACCAGCTTGAATCAATTTTATTACGAGCAATGAGAAATTTACAATTACAGATAAATCAATAATAATCACCAATCTGTAATTTGATACACACTGATACCAAGAGATCCGCACACAACATCGTCTCTGAAATCGAGAACAACCCGCTGAAAAAACAGCCCAAATCGAGTGCATTGCTCGCCTCTGACCCACGTGTCTCTCTTTGTCGTTGACGATCGACGAACCCACATGCCGAACTAGAACCCATCGGAACCAAGATACCCGCCTGCGAATGAAACCCACGCCCACCGACAGACCCACGGTCGAATGATACCCGCGTTGGACGAAGACAACCAACGCTCGAATCGCGCCCACTGCCAGACGCCTTGATCGACAAGCACCCACGCAACGGCCCACTACACTCACCATCGAGACCGAATTAACCAGACACCCCTCTCTCATGGTGGTTTGTCGGTTTTTCCTTCTTCAAAATTGGCTGCCTCCTACCCTTGACAAAAATCGGCTGCTACTCTTTTTCTTTTCTTCCAAGGTCATGATTTTTACAGCCCTCAGAGGAAGATGGGTTTAATTACAAAAATGTCATTTGTCCATAATTACCATAATGCCACTAGGCCTTTAATTTAACCAAAAACCCAATAAAGTCCACTTAAATACCTAGTTATTTTTTATAAATCTCCCTCATAACAAGAATATTTAAGTGCCAAGTTGATTCTTCAATCTCCCTATCATCCAGATTTAATATTCAGCCCATCTAATAGGCATTTAAACCTATCGGCTAGAAGAACCTTGGTTAACATATCTGGTAAATTCTCAACTATATGAACCTTGACAAGTTCAACATTTTTCTGGGCCACCACTTTTCTGATAAAATGAAATTTGACATCGATATGCTTAGACCGTTCGTGATAAGATGGATTCTTTGCAAGATGAATAGCACTCTAGCTATTACAACGGACGATAGGAATGAACTCCTGCGATAACAACTCAAACAACTATCCTTTTCAACCACACTACCTCTTTCACAGCTTCATCCACTGAAATATGCTCCGACTCAGTAGTAGACAAAGCAACAACTAAGTATAGAGCAACCTTCCAACTGACCACATTACCAAACAAATGAAAAATGTGACCTGATAGAGACCTTCTTTTGTCAAGGTCTGCAGCGTTATCTGCATCTGTAAAGCCTTCCAACAGTACTGATTTATCACAATCCCTGCTAAAACACAATGATACACTGGCACTACCTTTCAAATATCGAAGCACCCATTTAACTTCATTCCAATGCTCCTTCCCAGGATTTGACATAAACCTACTTATCATACTCATAGCATATTGATAACGGGTAGAAATGCACGTTATCATAGTGCTAAGTTTTTAAACAATGTTGGAATTGATAGAATATGTTAAATTGCATCCATTAAGCATAAATTCTATAATATTATGGTCGCATGCGTCCAACGCATTAGAGCAGTTGATCTTTATATTTTTGTGCAAAATATGAGTTAATGCAATGCAGAGATTGCGATCATAGGAATACATTGGTTAAACGCAACTTCATCGCAAGACTTTGCATTGATCGTGCTCGCAAACATTCGCCCAAGAAGAATCACTGCAACTTGGTCAGCGCAACATGGTGGGTGCATCCAGGTAAAAGGATAATTAAGAGCGATGGGATAGAAACTTGACGGCAGTCGGATCCAAATTAAGTTGACAGCCGATAACGGTCACAAAGTACATTCAGCTTTATCAGTGACAATTATCTGGCACGTCGGTCAGGAATTAAAGTTGTCCCATCTGTACAACCGGGAGAGAGAAACCACCTTTCACCATGGAAACTCTATAAATACCAAGTGCATTCTTCAGAGAAGGGGTTAAGCAGTCGATTACTTCATCACTTTACAAGTTCATGTCTCTGTCCATAGTCCTCTTTCATTTTAAGGCGGACGTGAGGAAGAAGGTGTGCCGATAGATCTTTCTGGCAAGCTTGGAAAAGCACCGGAAGCTCCAAGACAGAGAGAGGGCCAATGCCTGCGGAAGCGGGAATATTTGTAGATCAGAATAGAGATTTAGTGTAAAAAACCTCGATCAGCAAGGAATTACTACCAGGTTCTTTACCTTTATTTTTCATTATCATTTTGTACTCAACTTGGTTATAAGAATGGAATGTCGTTCTCTATATCTGTTCACTCTATGTTATTTATGCATGAGTAGCTAAATTAGTTGAATGGGTTGAGAAGTAGTTAGCTAGCATAACGAGGGAATCTTCATCTTTGCGATTATCTTGTTTATGTATGCTTCATTCGTCTATTAGAGATACTTGGGAGGGTAGTCTAAAGACAGGATCTAAACTTGGGAAGGTCAGGTCAGAATCTAGGTTTGGAAGAACCAGATTAGAATGCATAAACGGGAGATAGGCACTTAGGAATTAGCACTATTTGTTATTAACGCATCGCATGCATCTTAGCAATAAGTTATGATTGTATGTGATCACCTTGTTTTCATGCATTTGCATCAACACATAGGACAAAAGTAGAGACTTAGGGATAAGTTCTATGGACATTTTGCATTCAACACATGCGTCCTAGACGTAGTAGCATTGCATTTACATTGGGAAATGACTTGCTGTGCATGGTTGTAACATGATCGTAAGGTTTGACGCATTCCCGTATAACTCTAGCTAAAAGACCTTCTCAACCATTCATCGCATACTCATTGCATCTATCAACGCAACTATCTTTATCAAATCCGCCGCCTTTATTTACTTCTTTTTCATCAACACAATAATACACCCAAAACTTATTTTTTCTTGGTTACCACAAAGTTTTCATAAATATTACCAACGTAACTATTTTCACAAGTCCCTGTGTTCGACCCTAGACTTACCAGGAAACTCAGGGGAATTTACACTTGAATTCCGCTGGGGAAACTTGAGTGCACAACGCAATCAATCAACGCACATCATCCATATTTCCATTCAATAAAAATAATGCATCAAGTTTTTGGCGCCATTGCCGGGGACTTTGGCAAAATAGTTGTTAACGGTAATTTTTGTGAATTCTTTGCAGAACTCTCAATCTCTGGTGAACTACGACTTGGAGATTGAGAGAACATTTCGAAGGAGACTAAGAGACCGTCAACAGAAACCACAATCCGACAAAGAAGAGATGTCAGAGCAGCCTGAAAATGGAGCACTAAACAACAACAATGTCATGGCAAATCCGATTCTGTTGGGAAACGATCGCAATAGGCTCATTAGGGACTATGCATCATCAAACCTTTATGATTTCTATCCGAGAATCATGAGGTCTGCCTTGGATGGAAGTAGATTTGAAATGAAACTGGTGATTCTGCAGATGATCCAGGTTGCAGGTCAATTCGGAGGAAGGCGTGGCGAGGATCCGCACGCCCACCTCCGAAGTTCTATTGAAATTTGTAATACTTTTGTGTTCCCGAACATCTCTGCTAAAGAAGTTCGACTAACATTGTTCCCATTTTCTCTCTGTGATCAGGCTAGGAAATGGGTTTATTTGCTCGAACAAGGAGAGATTACTTCTTGGGAGCAGGTGGTGGAGAAGTTTATGAAGAAGTATTTTCCACCTACCGAGAACGCAAAACGAAGAAAGCTTATTAAAAATTTTGAACAAGAGATGGACGAATCGCTCAACGATGCTTGGGCGAGGTTTAAAAGGTTGGTCCGAGATTGTCCGCATAATGGGCTACCAGACTTCCTTTAAATGGAAATTTTCTATCACGGTTTGAATCCTGCTTCGTAGATCGCTTCTAATACGGCAACAATTGGTGGTCTATTTGACAAAACTTATGATGAGGCGAAGAATATCCTGGACCACATCTCCAAGAACCATGAACTGAAGGGAGAGTGACCAGAGATTAAGACTCAAAGATTCTGATGCAAATAACGGTGCCATTGTTTCATTACAAAACCAAATGATCGCAATGATGAATTTAATTCAAGGAATGGGGATCAGCAGCCCAACACTGCAAGGTGGGCAAATCAATGCAATAAGTCAAAACACCGCAAGGTGTGCAACTTGCGGTGATGGGCATGCGATGGAAGATTGCCCGTAAAATCCACAGTCTGTATATTTTGTAAAGAATAACCCCTTTTCAAAAACTTACAACCCCGGGTGGAGAAACCACCCTAATTTTGCTTGGAAGAATCAACAACAAAATTTTCAATCTGTGGTGCAAAAAGAAGGGCCACCAAGATTCTTTCAATGCAACACCAGTCAACAGAGCAACCAAGCAAGTAGCTCACAACAACCAACACAATCTTCTTCTCTAGAGAGCCTATTGATGTAATATATAGAGAAAAACGAGACAATGCTTCAAAGTCAGGCTACATCCATCCGCAACCTCGAATTGCAAATGGGCCAGATTGCAAATGAGCTCAAAAGTAGACCGCAAGGGGCATTTCCAAGTTCAACCAAGCTTCCATGCAATCCAAGGGGATTAGGAAAGGAGCAATGTCAGGTTGTGACATTGTGCAGTGGAAAGATTGTGGAAGGAGAAAAGAAGGAGCAGAACAAATCAACTTCCATCGCAACTGAGCCTGAGACTGCGGCAACGCAAGAAGAAGAAAAAGAAAATGAAGCAATAGAACCTAAGGTTGCGTCAACCTCAAAGTCAAACAAAACAGGAACCGTGAAAGTTCAGTTACCACCCTTCCCTCAGAGGCTAAGGAAGAAGAAAAACAAAGAGGTACAGTATCGACGCTTCCTGTCTATGTTAAAACAATTACATGTTAATATTCCTTTCAATAAAGCGATTGAGGAAATTCCTGCCTATGCCAAGTTTCTGAAGGACATGGTAACTAAGAAGAGAGGGGCTAGAAAATTTGCCACGGTGGCACTAACGCAAAGTTCCAAATCTATTATCCCACCGAAGATGAGCGATCCTAGGAGCTTCACTATTCCTTGCTCCATAGGAGGGCTTTATATTGAGCAAGCCCTGTGTGACTTGGGGGCCAGCATAAATTTGATGCCGATGTCAATCTTTCGAAAATTAAATGTGGGGCAACTTTTGCCCACATCCGTGACTCTCCAATTGGCTGACAGATCTCTGGTTCATCCATAAGGTAAGGTGAAGGACGTGCTGATCATGATTGATAAATTTATTTTGCCAGTTTGACTTCATTATCCTAGATTATGAGGCCGACAAGAATGTACCCATCATTTTGGGGCGACCTTTTCTATCAATGGGTCGTGCTCAAATTGATGTGCACAAGGGAGAAATCACTTTGAGCATAAACGGACAGAAGCTCAAGTTTATATAATTCGTGCCATTAAAATTTTCGGATGAGGAAGACCTGCAAGATTCTGATGATGACCTGAATTTAATTGAAGAAGAAAAGTCTGATGAAGAGTGTGAAGAAGAGGATGCCAATGCATCTGTAGCTGTCTACAATGCGATCGTAGCAAAAACAAATAAAGAAGAAGGATCGATCGCAACGTAAGAAGAAGAGCCAAAAGAAGAAAGAAAAATAACGCAACCTTCTCTCATGGAACCACCAACACTTGAACTAAAAACCCTATCAAAACATTTGAAGTACGCATTTCTGGGGCAGAATGAGAAGCTGCCAGTGATAATTTCCTCTGCGCTCAACGAAGATCAAGAGAATGCGTTGATGAGCATTCTCAAGAAACATGTGCGAGCAATTGGCTGGACGCTTACTGACATCAGAGGAATTAGCCCCGCATACTGAATGCATCACATTCGTCTCGAGGACGACCACAAAGCAACTAGTGAAAATCAACACAGACTTAACCCTGTGATGAAGGAGGTCGTCAAAAAGGAAATTATTAAGTGGCTGAACGCGGGCATTATCTATCCCATTGCAGATAGCATGTGAGAGAAGCATATATCTAATATGCTTGAGGACAATTGACCCATATTTACTATCTTTTGGTGCAAGCGGTGACTTGGTTTCCTGCAAAACAGAGTAAAATCTCCTTTTCTTCCATCTTAAAGATGTTAGTGGATGTAATTGCGATAATTCGTAATTATTGTATTTCGAAGCTAATTTTCATACAATTGACGCATATTTACTATCTTTTGGCCGAAATATCTAGATAAGGCAGTCTAAATAACTTGTATTTCTATAAGTTATCACACCCCCAAATTTAGATATATGCTTGTCCTCAAGCATATCTTCTACTTAGGCAATAAAGTTTAATTCCTATCCTATATTTTTGCGTCGATTGGTTGCTCCGAATGTTACACTTAGGCACATTACTTGACATCGCAGCTTCCTCCTATCCTTGCTAATTCTTAACAAAGCCCTACTTTATTCTTCTATATAACAAATTTCTGCAAAAAAATGTTTTCTAATTTTTCAAAATAGAATGTTTATCTCTTCTTTGTCAAAACAACTCGATGTATCTATATGCGGTGGTCAACACGTTTGCAACATTTATTTAGAGACTGTTAGTTGTGGTTACACTCTTCGTTTTGGCTTGTCCCTACGGGTGTCATGCGAACATCTAACTACGGTTGTGTGCCAATTTCAACTTTAACTCATGAATTTCAGAGGAGTTGTCTCTTGCATTTATTTTTCTTTTCTTTTTCTATTTCATATTCCGTTGTCCTTGGAAACCCACCTTCGTTTTGGCTTGCTCCTACGGGTGTCATACGAACATCCAACTACAAGCAGGCTCCTTTCACAACTAAACTCTTATCAGGTTGGGAACATTTTAAGGGTTTCCCTTGCACTGACATTGGAGCTTTGTATGAACATTTCTTTTTTGAAAAGTGGACGCATTTTCTTAAATACTGCATATTCTGATCTTATCCCCTCAGACCTTCCCCACCCCCAAATTTAAAGATGAGCAAGGTCCTCATTGCGTTGTTTTGATAGACTAGACAAACACTTAGAATAAAGTTTCAAAAAGAAGGTTTGAGCAGAACTTTGAAAGATAAAAGGTAAAGTACTGCTAAACTAAGTGTTAGTCAGAATTTACTAAGTATGGGAAATGTTTCTAAGTACAAACATATATTACATCATAGCAATACAATGAAGAACACAAAAGTAAAATATTCAGAACATCGCAAGTATTGACAAAGGATGATAAAGAAAAAGGCACAGGCAAAAATGGAGTGAATATGTACTCATTGTATTGAATATTAACAAAGTATACAAATAATTACAAATTAATGCAATACAAAAATTTTTGCCTGTACAAGAATCAAAGAATTGAGATGTCATTGTTTGAATTCGATTCAGACGTGTGCATGATAAAAAATTAACACTGTGCTTCTATTAATGCAAGTACATTTTTGCTGAGGACGGGCAACAATGCATACACCCCTGCAACATTCCCCCTAACTAAACACCTTTCTGGAGGATACCTCAACATAGTGCATTTAGCTAATGACAGGTAAAGGACATATACGAGCGCAACACACCCCTCAACTCAATGCATTTGAGTGTAATGGCCACAAAGTGTCTCTTGTTAATACACTATGCACCCATCATTGTGTTACAGACTAGTTTTTAATTTTATTATTATTATTATTATTATTTTCATCAACGCAAGTGCGATGACTTGCGGAAATAAATCTTCTTTAGTACTCAATCATTCACCATTAAAGCTTAACGCATTAATTACATAAAAACTCAAAGAATTAAAGACGAGACAAAATTAAATGTAAAGAAGTAAATGAGGACATAAATTCATAAAGTCAAGAATGAATTAGATGCAGAATCAAAGACAAAATTCAGAATTCAAATAGACAGAATTTTAAGAAAGCATTAAACATAGTATTAAGATATGGACTGAAATTGCGTTGTCATGAGTGATCGCAATCCACATCTCCGCAGGCGATCAGACTTGCCTGCCCAATATCCTAAGGACATTGTTCATTTCCTGTAGATCCCGGGGCTTCTGAATTGTTGGGCAAAATTCCCAGTGCTCGACTTCTCAGCTCAGAGGCCAGCTGGACCACTTGGATGTCCAGACTCCTTATGAAGACGCCTATGCTTGCATCACTATGTCGTTTTTATCCATGTATTTCTTCAGCAGTGTCTCCAATGAGCTTTCCGAGGTGTTTGATGATGATGACTACTGGTTGTGCGGTTGCCTTGGTTGCCCTTGATTGTGGTGAAAAGGAGGATTCCCTCTACTGCCCCCTTGATGGTTAACTGGCCCCCCTTGGTTGGGATTGCCTCCACAACCGAAGTTAGGATGGCTCCTCCAGCCTAGATTACAGGTGTTGCTGAAGGGGTTGTTCTGGATGGCTCATACTTGCTGAAGAGTCAATGAGCACATTAAGCTCCGTGAGCCCCTCCATAATTAATGAAACTAATTGCGGCCACTTGAGCTGGTGTAGCAGGTTGCGCTGATTGTGGAGCAATGGCTCCTTGGTTAATTTCCATTGATTGGAGGATCGAGGTCACAGCGGCCATCTGAGCGGCCAACGTGGTCATTGTCTCCGCAAGGACAATGACTGTTTCATTTTTCCTTCTCTCGGCGCCTCGGCCTCCATATCCATCGTCGATCCAGTCATCCATATTCTGCGAGATGCGGTCGAGGATGACTTTAGCCTCTGTGTATGTTTTGTCCATAAAACCTCCTGCCGCGGAGGTGTCAACAACAGCCTGCGTTGCTCGGTTCAGGCCATTATAAAAAGTTTCCATCAAGACGCAATTGGGATATGCGAGGAGTTTTTCACCAATCTTCTAAATCGCACCTAGGCAGTGCTTAGGGTCTCATTCTCCATCTTCTCGAAGTTCAACACATCCTTTCATCGCCTTACGTTGACGGCAGGTGGGAAGAACTTCTTCATGAATCGCTCCACCAGGTTGTCCCATGAAGTGATCTCATTTGGCTCTAGTGAGTGAGCCCACCTCTTAGCCTCATCCCTCAAGGTGTAAGGGAACAGATACATTCTTATACTCTCTGGGGTTACGCTAGGTAAGGAAAAGTTGCCACACATTTCGACAAAGCTGGTCAAATGGGCATGTGGGTCTTCACCTTGCAGACCCCCGAACTGCCTGGCATTTTAAATCATTTGTAGCATGACCGGCTTAATCTCGAGCCGTGCGTTCTCCTCCATAGTAGGCCTCCAGATTCCAGGCGAAAAATCATACAAATTGGGTGCCACATAATTCCTTATTGGAATGTTGCGGTCAGCTGCCAGGAAAACAGGATCCTGCGCTGGCCGAACAACTCCTTGATTCTCTACCAGTACCGCATTATCATTGTTGTCCGCCATGCTTGTTGCCTTGTTTCGCCTAAGTTGGTTTTGACGTGCCCTTGCACGAAAAGTACGCTCGATCTCAGGGTCAGCTTCGAATTCTGGTTCAACACTAGGACTCATAAATCATCAGGCTGCTCTCCGCGTTGAACAGCCAGTACAATGAGATCTGTCCTGCAAAATAACAAAAACACACTCAAACAATAAACCGTTAACCAATCCCTAGTAACGGCGCAATAAACTTGTAACTTAAAATTTTATATCTTTAATAATGCGCTAATACAAATATACGATACTACTTCTAGATATGCGTTAATTATGAATGTTCTTGTAGTATGCCATGCGTTGTCACAAGTTTTCTTACGTTGGAACCAAGTGTAATTCCACCGCAAGTTTCTTGGTGTGATCCGAGGTCAAACATAGGGACTATTTGAGGTTATTGTGGTATGTTCGTGGTATATGTGACTAGGTTTTTCAATCTTTAAAGAGTGTTTTGTACAAGTATATAAAATTACGGTAAAGTAAAGGAAAGCAGTAAAAAAATGCGATAATAAAATAATTACAGTAAGTCTAAGCTAGATGATACAAGTTACAAACTTCATGATATAAGAAGCTGGGGTCCAAGCTGGTTGTGAAGGTTATGCAAAGAGCATGGAATGCGACGACAAGTCTTATGTACAACGTAGAAAGAGGAAGATAACTACTATAAACAGCGCAAGTTTCTTAATTGCGTTGAAGTTATAAGTACGATTCCGCTTTTCTCTTGACATACACCTTTCAATGATCGACCGTGCTCCCACATATCTGTGGTGAATCAGAGACGAACATATTGAATGCAAGGTTGCTTCCATGTCTAGAAGTACTACTCATTTTAGTTAACGCATTCTTCTAACCTTCTCTCGATAGATCAGAATGGCATCTTCACTTCTACTCTCACAGGTGAAGATGCCGTCTAGCATGCTTTAGCTAAACGCAGTTATCTCTTTAACACAAGTTAAGTACTCGTTTAATTCATATTAACTATCAGGGGATTAAGAAGACGTCATGGAGAAAGTGATTCATGGAGGAACGGAAGTAGACAGAAAATGGAATATGAAAGCAATCGAAACATTTCATATGTCTATTAAGCTTTTGATACATGGTTTGTGATTGAAGAGATAAAGAAGGTGAAATACAATGATGAAAAGAGATAGAACAGATACAAACAATCGCCAACGTCTTAGCACTAATTCGAGTGGAGATCTGCTTGTCAAATTGGATGGATCGGATGGATGGATGAACTTCCCTCTCAGGCTTGCTCAATCGGTAGCAGGGTTCACAGCACAGAGCTTCTCGGTGGGTATTCGGCAGAATAGAAATGAGACTCACCTCTCGGCCTTGTCTTGTCTTCTTCCCAAATTTCTTCAGTTAAACACCCAACTCAACTTTTTCTCTCAACACTTTAGCAACAATTAGCCCCGTATTCAGTAGCATAAGTTTTCTTTGAAATTTATGGGGTATTTATAGGTGAGGATCTTTGACTCTGGCCTTGTGGTCCCCATTTGTTGTTATGGAAATTCCGAAGATGGAGGGATATTATTCCTTCTGTTATGCAATCAGACCGTTAATTTTGCACAACCGTTAGTTGTACACATGTCTCCATCCTCCACTTTTGCATTGCTTAGCTGCATCTTTCGATCGTGAGTTCGCATGTGGTGTTTGTTTTTATTACCACATGCGGTTGAAAGTCAGCTCTGGATCAACTGTTGCATTACGCCGTCATTGTGTTAATCGTCTCTTCATTGTTGATTGACGGGCCGCAATGTAACAAAGATGCGTTGACCAGCTCTTCTTGAGCCTTGAGCGCAAGCGGTGACTTGGTTTCTTGCAAAACAGAGTAAAATCTCATTTTCTTCCATCTTAAAGATGTTAGTGGGTGTAATTGCGATAATTCATAATTATTGTATTTCGAAGCTAATTTTCATACAATTGACGCATATTTACTATCTTTTGGCCGCAATATCTAGATAAGGCAGTCTAAGTAACTTGTATTTCTACAAGTTATCAAGCTGCCTGCAATGCGATCGTAGCAAAAACAAACAAAGAAGAATGATCGATCGCAACGCAAAAAGAAGAGCCAAAAGAAGAAAGAAAAATAACTCAACCTTCTCTCGTGGAACCAACACTTGAACTGAAAACCCTACCAACACATTTGAAGTACGCATTTCTGGGGCAGAATGAGAAGCTGCTAGTGATAATTTCCTCTGCGCTCAACGAAGATCAAGAGAATGCGTTGATGAGCATTCTCAAGAAACATGTATGAGCAATTGGTTGGACGCTCGCTGACATCAGAGGAATTAAGTTGGGATTATACCACTGAAAAAGAACCCCTGGCTGTGATTTTTGCGTTGGAAAAATTCCAGGCATATCTATTAGAAACCAAGGTATTCATTCACACTGATCACTCGACAATCAAATATTTGATGACAAAGAAGGACATAAAGTCAAGGTTGATCAGATGGGTTCTCCTCCTTCAAGAATTTGATATCGAGATAATTGATCGAAAGGGGACAAAGAATCAAGTTGCGGATCACTTGTCCAGACTGGAAAATCCCGAGGTTGATCACAATGAATCTAAAGTGAGTGTCGTGTTCCCAGATGAGCAGCTGTTCCACATAGAAGAATTTCCCTAGTATGTGGACATCGTTTATTTGGTTTGTGAACAATTTCCTGAAGATTACACATATCATCAACAGAAGAAACTCAAGCATGAATGCAAGCATTATTATTAGGATGAGCCGAATCTGTATAAAAGAAGTGCAAACCAAATCATTTGATTATGCGTATCAAACGCTGCTCAACAATGTATATTGTCATAGTGCCACGATTCGCCATATGGATGGCACTTTGGAGGACAACGTACTGCAACCAAATTTTTACAAAGTGGATTCTTCTAGCCTTCATTATTTAAGGATGCTACTGACTACGCAATGAAATGTGATCGGTTTCAATGCACCGACAACATTTCATGGAAGAACACAATGCCAATGAACACTATCTTGGAGCTAGAATTATTTGACGTCTGGGGGATTGATTTCATGGGACCATTCCCACCTTCGCATGGCAAGTACTATATCTTATTGGCCGTCAATTCTGTCTCCAAGTGGGTAGAGGCAATAGCATGCGCTGCAAGTGATGCGGCGGTAGTCTCTCAATTCCTCAAAAGAAATATTTTCACTCGTTTTAGCACTCCGCATGCCATCATAAGTGATGAGGGATCACACTTTGTCAATCATAATATCAAGGAGTTGCTGCACAAGTACAACATCCTCCATAAGGTGGCCACCGTATACCATTTGCAAAAAAATGGTCAAGCCGAAGTGTCCAATAGAGAAATCAAGTTGATACTCGAGAAGGTAGTAAAGCCTTCGTGGAAAGGTTGGGCAATGAAGCTTGATGATGCGTTATGGGCATACCAGACCGCATTTAAAACACCAATAGGTATGTCTCCCTACACGTTGGTATTTGGCAAGGCTGTCATCTGCCTTTGGAGTTGAAGTATAAAGCATTGTGGGCGGTCAAGAAACTTAATTTCGATTTAAAGAAAGCAGGAGAAGCGCGAAAAGTACAGTTGGTCGAGCTGGAAGAATGGAGGGTCAACGCATATGAGAATGCGAAGATTTATAAAGAGCGCACCAAGCACTGGCATGATAAACGCATATGCTCTAGAAACCTCCAAATCGGGCAGAAGGTCTTACTCTTTAATTCGAGATTGTGGCTCTTCCCAGAAAAATTCAAATCACGTTGGTTCGGTCCCTTCATCATCAAAGAAGTATTATTTCCGCATGGTGCGGTGGAACTGATCACCGAGGACGGCAGTCGAACATTTAAAATTAATGGACAACGGATCATAGTATATTGCGAAGGAGATTTCCAGCCAGAAACAACCTTCGCAAAGTTGAAAAACTCGGACTATCCCTTACTCAACTCCTGAACATTTCACTCTTCGTCATTTTACTATTATCTGTATTTTACTTATTTATCTATCTCTCTATAAAAAAAATCTTGTTGTTTTGTTGAAAATAATTTGACCCTCTCTTTGTCTGTTTACAAGGATTAAGGCACAAGATTGTGAAGAAGTAAATGATCTCACTCCATCACCGCAATCCATAGAAGCAAAGATCGTTGCAAAGATGGATGCATCAACACTCAATACGGGCGACAGTGCAAAATTTAGGGGTGTACTCTTCCTTATCGTTATTTCAAATTTTGCGCTATCACATTGCATTTTACTTTTCAAAGTTTTATCACCGCATCCTCCTTGATTACCACAATCATTTAACAAGTAGATAACTTTAGTAGTTTACCACATGTTGTTCTTTGCCAAGTATGATTTCAATGATAAAAAATATGCTTCTATCTCTTTTGTATATACTAGAGTCAACTTAAATCTTAAGATAGTCACCTCATGAAATATTTCTCGAAGTTAGGGGTTTGCTAGCTTTCTTTCAACTTTCTTTACAACACATTCTATGACCATCGCATGACTTATTTTAATTTCTTTTGGCAATGAGGACATTGCCGCATTTTAGGGGGTGAGGAATTTATTTTCGACCTTGCTATCTATCTATCTATCTATCTATCTATCTATTTATCTATATATATATATATATATATATATATATATAAATATTTAAGAATAACAACTCCACTATCAACACAATGGGAAACCCATGTTGATAAGAGTTAAGTTGTGAAAAGCACTTACCCGTAGTTGGATGTCCGCATGACACACGTGGGGGCAAGCCAACACGAAAGTAAGTCACCAGGATCAATGCATAAATCAATGACCGCAACTCCACTGCCAAATCAGTATGAGTTTGGTTTGAGAAAGAGTGCATTGCTCGTAGTTGGATGTCCGCATGACACAGGTGGGGGCAAGCCAAAACGAAGGCAAGGCACTCGAATCAGCGCAAGTTCAGGAAAAAAAATAGCAATGAAGAAAATTTTTGTGCAAGGTTAAATCATTTGACACCCCGGTGGAAAATTGTCTTTTTGAAATAAATCATACGATGTTCCGGAATTTAGTAAAAGTCCTTTTGAAAGTTAAGCTTACAATCCCTAAGTCTTAGAAATATTTTAGGAAGAGATTTGAATAAGACTTAAGGAAATTTTTGCATATAGGATTCGAACGAAGTATGCTTGAGAAATCTAGGGAAAGAACCTTGCGGTTAACTTGCTAAAGGAATCTTTAGCTTATGCTTTAGGACAATCATTGTTTAAATTTGGGGGTGTGATAACGGGCAGAAATGCACGTTATCATAGTGCTAAGTTCTTAAACAATGTTGGATTGCGTTGATAGAATGTGTTAAATTGCGTCCATTAAGCATATATTATATAATATTGTGGTCGCATGCGTCCAACGTATTAGAGCAGTTGATCTTTATATTTTTGTGCAAAATATGCATTAACGCAATGGAAAGATTGCGATTATAGGAATACATTGGTCGAGTGAAACTTCACCGCAAGACTTTGCATTGATCATGCTCGCAAACATTCGCCCAAGAAGAATCACCGCAACTTTGTCAGCGCAACATGGTGGGCGCATCCGGGTGAAAGGATAATTAAGAGCGATAGGACAGAAAGCTGACAGCAGTCAGATCCAAATTAAGTTGATAGCCAATAACGGTCACAAAGTACATTCAACTTTATCAGTGACAATTATCCGGTGCATCAGTCAGGAATTAAAGTTGTCCCATCTGTACAACCAGGAGAGAGAAGCCGCCTTTCACCATGGAAACTCTATAAATACCAAGTGCATTCTTCAGAGAAGGGGTTAAGCAGTCGATTACTTCATCACTTTACAAGTTCACGTCTCTGTCCATATTCCTTTTTCATTTAAGGCGGCTGCGAGGAAGAAGGTGTGTCGATAGATCTTTTCGGCAAGCTTGGGAAAGCACCAGAAGCTTTAAGACAGAGAGAGGGCCAACGCCTGCGGAAGCGGGAACATTTGTAGATCAAAATAGAGATTCAGTGTAAAAAGCCTCGGTTAGCAAGGAATTGCTACCAGGCTCTCTACCTTTATTTTCCATTATCATTTTGTACTCAACTTGGTTATAAGAATGGAATGTTGTTCTCTATATCTGTTCACTCTCTATTATTTATGCATGAGTAGCTAAATTAGTTAAATGGGTTGAGAAGTAGTTAGCTAGCATAACGAGGGAATCTTCATCTTTGCGATTATCTTATTTATGTATGCTTCATTCGTCTATTAGAGATACTAGGGAGGGTAGTCTAAAGACAGGATCTAGACTTGGGAAGGTCAGGTCAGAATCTAGGTTTGGAAGAACAGATTAGAACGCATAAACGGGAGATAGGCGCTTAGGAATGAGCACTATTTGTTATTAACGCATCGCATGCATCTTAGCAATAAGGTATGATTGTATGCGGTCACCGTGCTTTCATGCATTTGTATCAACGCATAGGACAAGAGTAGAGACTTAGGGGTAAGCGCTATGGATATTTTGCATTCAACACATGCGTCCTAGACTTAGTAACATCGCATTTACATTGGGAAATGACTTGCTGTGCATGGTTGTAACATGATCGCAAGGTTTGACGCATTCCCGCGTAACGCTAGCTAAAATATCTTCTCAACCCGTTCATCGCATACTCATTGCATCTATCAACGCAACTATCTTTCTCAAATCCACCACCTTTATTTACTTCTTTTTCATCAACGCAACAATACACCCAAAACTTATTATTTACTTGGTTACCACAAAGTTATCATAAATATTACCAACATAACTATTTTCACAAGTCCCTGTGTTCGACCCTGGACTTATCAGGAAACTCAGGGGAATTTACACTTGAATTCTGTTGGGGAAACTTGAGTGCACAACGCAATCCATCAACGCATATCATCCATATTTTAATTCAATAAAAATAATGCATCACATATCCCAAGTAAGGCCTAATACAAATCATCAAATACATAATACTCTTAACAACATTACAATAGTGAATATTAGACATCTCTAACCTTTCTTGTTCAGTAACAGGACACTGAGACGAAGAAAGCCTAAAATGAGATGCTAAGGGTTTAGAAACTGCCTTATAACCAGACATATTATACTTCTCAAGCAGTATATGTATATAACTCTCCTGCGAAATGGTTAACAAACCTTTCTCCCTATCTCTTTTCACAACCATGCCTAAGATCCTTTTCAGTTCACCTAAATCTTTCATCTCAAATTCACTACTCAGCCATTTCTTGAGATCACAGATTTCAGAATAATCCTTAGACACCAGGATCATATCATCTACATACAGAAGTAGATAAATATATGCACCTTTCTGAGATAGTTTCCAGTACACGCAGGCATCATATGAGCTCCTGTGAAACCCCTGCTTCAGAATAAAGGTGTCAAACCTGATATACCACTGTCTTGGCGATTGCTTCAGTCCATAGATGGACTTGTAAAGACGACAAACCATGTCTTCCTTTCCTTTCACCTCATAGCCCTTAGGTTGAGGCATGTAGATCACTTCCTCCAATTCTCCATGAAAGAAAGCTGTGGTGACGTCCATCTGTTCAACAAACATATAAAAGTGAACAACAATAGATAAAATTAATCAAATGGACGAATGTCTCATCACCGGAGAGAAAATCTCATGAAAGTCAACTCCTTCTTTTTTAGTGTAGCCCTTGGCTACCAATCTAGCCTTATACCTAGGCTTGCTGTCACCTCCTGTACCTGGCTTGATTTTATAAATCCATTTTGACTGAATGAGTTTCTGATTAGGAGGCCTTGGAACCAATGACCATGTCTGATTCTTCTGCAACGAGAACAACTCTATTTCCATAACATCCTTCCATTGTTCCTTCGAATTAAATAAAATTGCCTCCTCAAAAGTAAGAGGCTCTGTTTCAATACTGTCAACTGCACAAGTAAGAGCATAAGCAACTAAATCAACATAACCATACATCGTAGGAGCCTGCCTCACTCGTTGAGGTCTGTCACGTGTAAGCTGATAGTTCTGTAGGTTGCTGCTACTTGAACTTTCTTCACCGAAAGCTCCCTCATCAATCAAAGTCCTCTGCAGTTGAGGCTGTCTATCATCAAAACTGGATGACTGATCACTAGATTTTCCTGAACTAACTAATGTTCGTGCTTTAGAATCAATTCTAACCTCTGCCTCAACCTGATCAACTATCTGCTATTTCTATTGCTCTTTGACACAAAATGGCATCTCTGTTTCATTAAAGGTCACATCTTTGTTGATAATACATTTATTTCTTCCCTCTTCCAAGTACCAAAGTTTATATCCTTTAACACCCTGAGGATAGCCAATAAACATACATTTCAGTGCCCTCTTATTCAACTTCCCTTCCTTAACATGAGCATAAGTTGAACTTCCAAACACTCTGAGATGATTCAGACTTGGAGCTTTTCCTGTCCATATCTCCTTAGGAGTCTTTAGGCCTAAAGCGGAAAACAAACTCCTATTAATGAGATAACAGGTTATTTGGACAGCTTCCCCCGAAAATTTCAAGGGTAATGAAGCATTTGTCAAGAGACATCTTGTATGCTCTATAATTGTTCTGTTAAATCTCTCAGCTAAACCATTCTACTGTGGAGTGTACGTAACAGAGAAATGCCTTGTAACTCCCTCAGATTTGCAAAATTTATCAAATTTGTGATTCATAAATTCTAAACCGTTGTCTGTCCTTAGATACTTTATCTTCCTGCTTGTTTAGTTCTCAACCTGCTTTTTCCATTCAAGAAATTTTCCAAAAACTTCATCCTTCTGTTTCATTGGATACACCCACACCATCCTTGAAAAATCATGGATGATCGACATGAAGTATCTCGAACCTCCCATAGAAGGTACCTTTGTAGGACCTCACAAATCTGAATGAACATAATTCAAAATTCCTTTGGTAGAATGCTTCCCTTTCCCAAACTTCACTCTAGTAGACTTTCCCATTATGCAATGTTCATAAAATAGGAGTTCAATGTCTTTAACTCCTCCAAGCAAACCTTGTTGTGAAAGATCTTAAAGACCACTTTCACTCACATGAGCTAGTATGTTATGCCATAACATAGACTTATCTGTTTCTTTCTCAGATGCAACAGCAGCACTACCTGAAACTGCAATACCCTCCAACACATAAAGGCTATTCCTCAAGGTCCCCTTCAGCTTGACCAAAGAACCCTTGATAACCTTCAAAACTCAATTCTCTGCTCTATCTAATTTTCCTAGAGAAATTAGATTACGTATGAGTTATGGAACATACCTTTCATTTGTAAGAATTCTGATAATTCCATCATGTGTTGCAATTCGAACTGACCCAATTCCTTTTACATCACAAGCACCATTATCACCAAGCAAAACTGATCTCCCATCATTTTCCTAAAAGTCAATCAAGAAATCCTGATTAGGAGTCATGTGAAACGTACACCCTGAATCCATAATCCAAGCATTCTGAATATCTCTTCGGGACACTATCAAGACCTCCATTGAATCATACCCATCAGTGACATTTGCTGCACTAGAATCCCTTGCATGCTTGCTACTTGATGCTTCCTTGCTCTTATTCAAAGGGTAATTTTTCTTAAAGTGTTCTTCTTCATGGCATAGGAAACACTTTCTAACTTTCCCCTTTGATTTTGATTTGGATCTCGACTCTTTTCCTTTTCCATTCTTTTTCTCACTTCTATCTCTGGCCATGAGTAACTCTCCATCCTTGCATTCCTTTTTAATCTCGAGTTTCTCGTTCTCAAGGCATCCAACACTATATCCATGGACAATGAATCCCTTCCATATTTAATAGCTACCTTAACTTCTCGATACGATTCAGGCAATGAATTCAGAAGAATAACTGCTTCATTTTCATCCGACATCTTCTCACCGTTATTATTGAGATCAACTATAAACTTTTGGAATTCATTCAGGTTCTTTTCTAAGCCTTTACTAGAGTCCATCTTATATCCAAAGAATTTCTCTTTTAGTTATTTATTTAGCAAGGACTTAGTCAAATAAAGACTTTCTAATTTCTTCCATAACTCTGTTGTAGTAGTGGTCTCATCTACTAGCCTAAGCACCCCATCTGACAGATACAAAATTATCGTCCAATAGGCCATCTCATCCATATCCCTTTTTTCAGCTTCTGTAATTGTTGGTGGAAGGTCATTTTCGTCTAAGATTTTGGCTACCTTTTGTTGTACCAAAATAGCTCTAACCTTTTTCCTCCATAATTCGAAATCACCTTTCCCATCAAATTTAACAACTTCGAACCGTGTAGACATCGAAGCCATCTGTCAAATTAATCCCAACAAAAAATTCTCTTGAACAAAGAATATGCCAAACACTACCACACACCCTCCTTGGATCGAATGGAACTCTGATACCACTAGTTTTGAACCTAACTTAGATGGCCAAACAGAATGCAAACAATCAGCAGAATAAACCGAAAGCAATAAAGAACGAACACCAAGATATATAGTGGTTCGACCAATTTGGTCTACATCCACTTTGCGAACCAGCTTGAATCAATTTTATTATGAGCAATGAGGAATTTACAATTACGGATAATCAACAATAATCACCAATCTATAATTTAATACCCCCTGATACCGAGAGATTCACACACGACGTCGTCTCTGAAATCAACAACAACCCGCTGAAAAAACAACCCAAATCGAGTGCATTGCCCGCCTCTAACTGGCGAAATCACGTGCAGACCCGCGCGTCTCTCTCTGTCGCTGAAGATCGGCGAACCTACACGCCGAACCGGAACCCACTGGAACCAAGACACCCGCCTGCAAATAAAACCCACACCCACCGATAGACCCACGGTCGAACGATACCCGCGCCGAGCGAAGACAACCAGCATTCGAATCGCGTCCACTGCCAGACGCCTTGACTGATGAGTACCCATGCAATGGCCCACTACGCTCACCATCGAGACCGAGTTAACCAGACGCCTCTCTCTCATGGTGGTTTGTCAATTTTTCCTTCTTCAAAATCGACTGCCTCTTACCCTTGCCGAAAACCGGCTGCTGCTCTTTTTCTTTTTTCCAAGGTCATGATTGTTACAGCCCTAAGATGAATATGGGTTTAATTAAAAAAATGCCATTTTTCCATAATTACCATAATGCCACTAGGCCTTTAATTTAACTAAAAACCCAATAAAGCCCACTTAAATACCTTGTTATTTAATATAGATATCATGCATGTCCAATTTGTGGAGAGGAAACTTCATCCACTTATTTACCAAAAGGGAAGAAGATGGCATATCTTGGGCATCGCAAGTTTCTACCATGTCATCATCCATATAGGAAACAAAAGAAAGCTTTTAATGGCGCACAAGAATTAGAATTTGCTCAAGAACCATTGAATGGGGAAGAAATTCTTGCAAAAAAAAGTATCCATATTCTTTTGGTAAGAAAACTATCAAGGAAAAAAATAGTGGAGATAGCCCTTCAACTTATTGGAAGAAAAAATCTATTCTTTTTTAGTTAGAATACTGGAAGTATCTTGACGTGCGAAATTGTTTAGACTTGATGCACATTGAAAAGAATGTATGTACAAATCTTATTGGCACATTGCTTAATATTCCTGGTAAAACGAAGGATGGAATAAAAACTCGATTAGATTTGGTGGAACTGAACATTAGATCAGAATTAGCCCCTCAAGTAAGAGAGAAAAAAGTCTTTTTACCTCCCGCATCTTATACATTAATACGAGCTAAGAAATTGAGCTTTTGTAAGATACTATCAGAAATTAAAGTACCTAAAGGCTATTCATGGAACATTCAAAGTTTAGTGTCGCTCATAGATTTGAAACTTTACAGACTTAAGTCGCATGACCATCACGTTCTTATGCAACAATTATTACCTGTAGCCATTTGTGATATTTTACCCAAATGTAAGACTTGCAATTACTTGCTTATGCTTCTTTTTTAATGCTATATGTTGTAAGGCGATCAATTCATCTCAGTTAAAGGGTATGCAAGGGGATATAGTTGTCATTCTATGACTCTTAGAGAAGTATTTTCCACCATCATTCTTCAAAATAATGGTACGCCTTGTAGTGCATCTCGTAAGAGAAGTTGAGTTTTGTGGATCTATTTATTTGAGGTCGATGTATCCTTTTGAACTATACATGAAAGTGTTGAAAACTTATGTACAAAATAGAAATAGACCAGAAGGATGTGTTAGAAAAGTATATTGTCGAAGAGACTATAGAGTTTTGTTATGAATTTATATCGGGTGTTAATTCTAGTGGGCTAAACTCATCAACAAAGAAAGTGAACTCGAACTTTGATAGAGCATTGTCTCTGAACCCTGAACCCTAATTTCTCCACTTAAGTATGTTCACTACTGAGACCAATATGGTATGTAGGTTGATGTGGAAACTAATGTGTAATTGTAGAGAAAAGGGTGAAAAATTAGAAGAAAAGTGTGAATGTGGAAGTTTGACTCTTGGAGAAAACTTAAAAAATTGGCTAAGTATAACCCATGCGTTGGAAGCTAGAAAATTGACTAAGTGTTGTCCATGCGTTGGCCTTGCTCATTTAGAGGTTATTTGGGGCGTTGAAGGAAGCCAAAGTGTGGCCAAGAGAAATGCATGCACAGCCAATGTCTTGAGAGGTTAGAACAACGCATGCAACAGCCAATGTCTTGAGAGGTTAGAACAACGCATGTGACAGCCTCAAGTTCCACGGACAAGGGTGCTGGGCGTTGGAGTTGCACGTGCTGGTTAATCATGAAGGCATTCGGCGATGGAGGCATGCGGCGATGGAGGCATGCGACGATGGAGGCATGCGACGATGGAGGTATGCGACGATGGATGCGACAGTGCTACGCGATGGCATGCGGCGATGGATGCGATGGTATGCGGCAACACTATGCGTTGGTGATGTGCTATGCGTTGGACATGTGTTATGCGTTGAACATCCGAAGGCATGTGGATGCATAGGACAAGCTAGTAGTATGTGTTGAAAGAGTGTTGGTCATTATCCTAGTTGAGCGCATAGGGTAAAGTTAAGCCATGCGAAAGGAAAGGATACGTGGCCAAAGATGAGCCTTGCGAGCATCTAGCATATGTGACCAAGTTGCATCAATAAGATGCACAAGGTAAGATTGAATGGACGCATGGGCCGATTGGTAGTGTCTGGACATAGGAAGGTTGCAGCAATTTAATGGACGCATTTGTGGTTAGATGACCGTATATGAGATTGGATAGAGGTATGCAAGGACGTCATCCGGACATGTGGCTTGTTGGGAAGAAATCTTAAGCCTTAAGCAAATGAGGTGGATGCACAAGAAGACATGCAAATTTAAGCATCTTGAGTTGGAAAAGGAAGAATAAGACACCTTAGATCGCGGTGATTTGAGGGTTGCGTTGATGGTGTGGGGCAAAAACACTTGGACATGTGGCCAAGTAGAAGGTGTCGGCCTTGGAGAGTTTTTGGACGCCTAGAAATAGGGCCAAGAACTTCTTTTCAGATCATAATTCAAAGAACCTTAAGAAGAGTGGGAAAGCTGATTAAACTTTGCGTTGATAGCAAATCTATGCGTCGGTCATAAAACTACAAGAGGAGACGCAGTTAGATAATGAAGTCTGGAAATAGCATAAACTTAGGACGAGGAGTTCTCCCAGTATACTCTTGCGTTTAGAGTGATTTCAAAGCCACCTAAAAGCTCTGCGAGTCTAGTTTTCAGGATAGGGCTACCGAAGAAGAAGCTCCAAGGGATCGGGCTGGAAACTAAGAAAAAATCAGAAGGGTCAAGCTGTCGGGTAAGCTTGGGTCAGTCTTAAAGATTTTGTAATTTCGGCCAAACCACGAGAAGTTCTGAGCTCATATTTTAGAGTAAATTTCTTGAAATATTTTAGAACATGTTTGTACAAGAAAGTATCTCAAGATAAGGCCTAGAACTATGAGTAATCTGAGCTTTAAATTGAATCAGGATCTTAGGGTTCAAATGGGATCTCGAGGCAAACAAAGAACTTCTAGAGAGAAAAGTTCCTAGACGACCAAGGTGAGTGACTAAAATATTTGACTAAATATTTATAATATTTTAAAGAAACCATGTTTTAAAGAAAGATTATTCTCATGCCAGCTAGTTTTACAAAGTAATTTCCAAGCAAACCATGAGTTATGTTGTAAACACATGTATGTATGAAAAGTTTATTAAAAAGCTATTTATGTGTGTTTAAATACGCCCAACATGCGTTAGTATTTTTAAAATACATGTTTTCTATGCATTATGCTTTACATGCTTTAAAGAGAAAGTCATTTATGACTAGTTCTACTTGAAACGCGATACCGAAGGACAATCGAGAAAGTATCCGAGCAGCTCAATACTGAAGGACAAATTTAGAGAAGGTATCTGAGCAGAAGTACCTGAGATATGACGGTACTTAGTATGGCCACGTGCACGTAGTAGTTAAAGTCTGAGATTGAGCAAAAGGGTTCTCTCTTGACTAGCAGTAGGCGTTGGGATTTAACCACAGCAGGGTTATTCTCAACTAAGGAACAGTTTTAATGTTTTCTGATAAAAATAGCTTTATATGTTTTATGCTTGGAAAATGTTTATACAGCAGTACAAGGTTACTGTAGAAGTTATATTTCAGTTTAATCTCTTTATTGAAACTATTGCGTGAGAATCAATTTTCTTTCTTAAGTCACTCACTGGGCTAGCAAGCTCACCCTGTTTTCAAATGTATTCCTTTCCCCCAGGTATCTGTCAAATCCTCAGGAGATAGCTCTACATCTGCTCTGCCACTATAGGATAAAGATATTGTAACCCGTCTGTTAGGTGGTTTCTGTAAATATTGTACACATGTTACAGTTGTTCATATAGGGGCTAGGGTTTTGGGCATCGGGACTTGTGAAACTAGTAATGTAATCACTTTAAACATGTTGTGATTTGGAAATAATAAATTTTGGCCTAAGAGGCATCCGCTGTATATGAGTTTATACATTGGTATCAGAGTTATTTTTGCAAGAGTTATTAGGCAGTAGGTGTCAACAAAAGGGTTGATAACTGCTGCAGTCATGTCCTTTCCTAGGCAAAGAGAGTAGTCTGGGACGGGGTGTGACATTGTCAGCTGCTTCTTTTATCAGACCAAGTAAGGATGAATTGAATCAAGCTCATATTTATGTCATTCATGCAAATTGTGTGCTTCCTTACGTCGAGTATGTAGATCTCCATCTTATTCTCATTTTAGGTTACTTGATTATTCAATGATCTACTAACTTTGTCATTTATAATAGGCAACATATGAATATTTTTTCTAAGCTCAATTCTGGTAAAAGTGAAAGTAGAAAGTGGCCTCAAGAAGAGTATAATCGTACATTCAGTTCGTGGTTGTCCACACGGGTAATCTCTAGAGGTCTACTATTTGATGTATAATTAAATTTTAACTACTAAACTATTATAAAATCGTAGGTTGCACTAGCTCTCGAAGTTCCCAAAAATTCCATATCGCCTTCTTTAATATGGATAGCTAATAGACCTTGTCCAATTGTGGCAAACTATTCTGGTTACATGGTCAATGGTTACTACTATCACACAAAGAATCACGATGATATTAGAAGGGTTCAAAATAGTGGAGTTAGTATAACGACTACCACAATGCAAGTCTCTAGTGCTAAGGACAAAAGCTCTGTCATGTCAGATATGACCTTTTATGGTGTAATACAAGAAATATGGGAGCTTGACTATCATGGATTATCATTTATTTTATTCAAATGTAATTGGGTTGAGAATAGAAATGGGACGAGTGTGGGTTTACTATTGTGGACCTCAATCGTATTGGACATAAATAAGAATCCATTTATTTTAGCCTCTCAAGCAAAACAAGTCTTCTATGTAAAAGACCCCACAAATTCGGGTTGGTCGATTGTTTTAATATCTCCACAACGAACAATTGAATATGATTTTTATGAAGATGAAATAGAAGATATGCTACATGAGTGTGGTTATGGAGGTATGAAAGAATGCCCAATGTTGATACATCTATTGAGATTGATTATACAACATCCACATACATTAGAAATGATTGTGAGGGTAGATGGGTTGATAAATAATGTATTAAACATGGTATATCATTTACTATGGTTATATGCAATAAATATTAAGATTATATGTTTTTTATGTGAGTAATGTTTTTTTCTTTTTTTTTTCTTCTTTCTTTTTTCTTTTTTCTTTTTTTTTTTTTTTTTTTTTTTTTTTTTTTTTTCACATTTCAGCAAATAGCAGCAAGGATGATAGAAATATAATTCCACAAAAAAAAAAACATAATAAGTATTCCATGTGGCCCAACTACTATGTCTGAGTTGGCACAAATAAGAATATCTAGGCAACGGTTGACCATTGATTATAATGAACATGGACAACCGATTGGATTTGGTGCAAAGAAAATGCAAAGTTATATCCGAGTTTGTGTTCGACAACAAATACCTATAACGTATAATTCTAGGAAAAAAGTTTCAAACCATCTAAAAGATAAACTGTTTGATTGTATGGTAATATGTTTTCTAAAACTTTAATTCATGTGCATAATAATTTATTAGTTTATTGTTTACTACTTTTTTCATTGTGCAGATGTCGTTCGATGTGGACTCTAAGTCCAAACATGGTATACTCATGTCTGCATCTAGGAAGTTTTGGACTTTTAAGCCCACATTGACTCAAAAGTTCATACTTCTATTTAAAGATGAACCATCGGTCTTGCAATTTCCTCCTTAACAATATTCTCATATAGATCAAGATCAGTGGACATCGTTTGTTAATGAACGATTAAGTGAAGAATGGGTTGTAAGTCATTCTAAATAAATGTCAATATTATCATTGTTTTGATAGGTAACTTCAACTGGATTGGTTGTACAGGAAATTGGTCATCTTCAAAAAGAAAGAAGGTCGAAATGTGTATATAATCATCACATTTCTCGTAAGGGTTATGCGAATCTTGCCCAAGAATTAATAAGTTTTTTGACTTAAATTAAATCTTTTATTCTAATATGTTTATGCTAATTAAATATGTATGTTCATGTAGAATATATCAATTGATCCTTCTTATCGGGTGATTTTATGGAAAGAAGCACGAAAAGGAAAAAATAATGAATACTTTGATGAAGCCACTCGAGGATGTGCCAGTCGAATCGTAAGTTTATATTGTGCAAAGTTTAAGATGGCATATATATAATGTCTAAAACTTGTGATGACATAGATATTGTGTGAAAATTATAATATGTTTTACATGATAAATTGGCCAAAGTCTATGAAGGTAAAGATATTTTGACTAAAGCATTGGGTACAAATGAACATTGGGGACGTGTTAGAGGAATGGGTGATTTTTTTTCCCATTCCCAATATTTCAAATTAGTAAAACCAAAGTCCACAATGAGCCAAGAAATTGAAGGATGTTCTAATGAAAAAAATGTTCGACATGTTAAAGTGTCAAGAGAAAAGACTCATAGCAAACAATCTCATCAAACCAAATCATCTATTGGAAGGGTCACACTTAGTGCATCTGAAGAAGAAGATACTGAGAAGATGCCTAAAGAAGATTTAGAGGTAATTTACTTGTTATTACTTTTAAATTTTAATCATATTGTGCTTAACCATGCACGACATTAGTTCTTTTAAATTTGTTAAGGGGACACCATGCCACTTGACTATAGGAATTCTAGATAATATTGTTGCAGTAGCCACAACATTTGATGAAGATGTGTCATGCTTAATTGTTAACGTACTGATTGACATTGTCATGGGAGAAGATTTGCCAATACGAATTCCTATGACGGAAAAAATAGAGTCCTTAAATCAAGCAATGGCAACTTCATAACATGGCCTCGTAAACTTGTAATTATGGTTGGCGAGAAAAAAGTATGTCTCTTTTTTAGTATATGAGTTTGGTTATTTATTATTTTTCATATTTTGAATTTTTGTAACTTTGGTTATGGTAGGACCATTCAACAATTAAGAGTGTCGGCCACTTCTCCAAATATACGAATACTAATGGTACTATCAAACTCTTGAACGGACATGCCATACACAACATGAACGATGTAGACATGATCCGTATCAATTTGAACGAGCATATATTTGGAAGAGACAAATTTGTGTATTTAGACTGCAATGATCTGATCCAATATTGCAATATGGTTGAAATTGATTACATGTGTATTTTAACATACATTGTGTAAGTATTACTCATCTAGATTCACTCACGTATATTTTGTTTCATGTTTAAATAATAACTTTTACTTTGTTCAGGTATCTTTGGGATCAATGTGGCCGTGATATTACGAAGAAGTTTTTTTATAATTGATCAAGCAAAAATATCACCACATGTGAAGTCTCAAGATATTCGATTAAAAAATTTAGCCAACCAACTAGAATCAACTAATTTGGACCAATTAGTTTTTATTCCATATAACATAGGGTAAGTAAATACAAGTTCTTTAGTTATTTTTAATTGCATTATACGCGTACTAATATTTCAAAATTGTTGCTTATTACAGTTATCATTGGATATTGATTGTAATCAATCTACAAGAAAATTGTGTTTATGTTTTGTACTCTATTCGAAGTAAGGTTCAAGAGGATTTTCATGGAGTTATAAATATGTAAGTGTAATTGAGCTCTTAATTGAAGTATTTATGTTTAACTAATATTTTCAAACTATTTAGTGGATTGAAAACATGGCAAGTCAAGCACGATCTCCAACACCATCGGTTCTCCAAAATGGAAACCTGTAAAGGTAAATTTGCATTCACTTTTTAACAATTCATGTTCATTTGAACATAAGAATAATTGTTTTCAACTTCTTTATATGTAGTGCCCCCATCAATTAGATTTTGTAGGATGCGGGTACTATGTGCAAAGTATATACACGAAATAGTGCATAATCCTACTACTCCCATTACGAGCCTCGTACGTAAATTATTTATTTTTTATATACTAGCTTTAATTTAATAAATGATGTAAACTTATGTTGAGTTTATCTTTTATCTTTTTTCTTTTTGTAATTCAATACCAAAAATGCATATACCCAAGGAGAGATTGATATAATACGAACCCAATGGGTAAGTTTTTTGTCAGTCGTGTAAGGATGTACTTCTTGTTTTTTGTCTCAATAGAATGTAAATGCTAGTTTAGAATGAATCTTGACGAGTTTTGAGTAAAATATGCAAGTTTAGAATGAATTCGAAGTACTAATCGTTGGTTTGTGGATAGACGAATTGTTATCTAACCATGATCTGTTTATTGGAAGATTTATGTATAATTTTTTTTTTATGGGGTATTTGGTGTAAGTATTCATGGAAGTACTAATTGATATTTGTGAATGGGAGAAATGATTATTAATATTACAGAGGTGGTTGATAATTATAATTATTGTTCTATGAAAGTGTGTTATTGATATACAAATGTTGGTTAGTGTGTTTATTTCATATTTGATGAGTACTTATTGAATGGATTGGAAATATTAACTCTTGTTTGTGGATAAATTATTATAGAAGTGTGCTTCATTGCATGTAACTTTGTATTTAGTTTTGTGGTACAATGTATTGTTCTGTCTATTGTTATATTTTAGATTTATATTTAGTGAATTCATAGGTGGAAGACAAATATTGTTGGCTTGTCATGTAGAATATAAAAAGTACGCATTACAATGAACCATTTTTTTCTATTTTTTTTAATAAAAAACAACGACGGACATTTCCTGACCCAACACAAGACATATAATGTCGTTTTTAACTTTTTGACCGACATAAAAAATGGATTCGACAACGGAATTTAAAAAAATGGACATGGATTCTGGGCTTCAATGTCAGTTGATAATCGATATTAAAGGGCTTTAATAACACTATCTTTAATGTCGGTTTTAAACCGACATTAAAGCCCATAATTCTTGTCGTGAATTCACATTGCATATAAACCTTAGGTTAAAATCATTTTTTAAAATAGTTTTAAAATATGATTCACATACACCTAAGATCACTTTAAAATAAGATTAAAAATAAAGTTTAATCTTTTAATCAGTTTAATAGGATTAAATTGATTCTTAATTAAAAGATTAAATTTGTAATAAATTATCTAAGGGATATTTTGTCTAAGGTTAGTTCTGTCTAGGCTGGAGTAATTAAGTTGATGAAAATGTAACACCCCTACCTGGGAACTTACCTAGAAAGGTTAATTGTTACAAGCATGCAATGGTTGATTGAAGTTTATTAAAGTGTTTAATAAACGTTAACAAATATTGTTTAACCATCTAAAGTAAATGTTACTTTTGGGCAAATTAAACAAACACTTAGTTAAAAATCAGTAGCCAAATTTTCCTAAGTTAAATAACCCTAGATAAAACATTCAGTGGGAGAAAAATAGGGTATATGATACTTCATTTTACCTTTTCACGTTTCTCCCTAAAAGTTTACACTGTGAAATCCATACTCGACTTCGAGGCACCTTTGCTTGTGTCCCCCTACGAATGGTGTTTGTATAGGTCAATATCAAAGTGAATGAGGAGAGTATTTATAGTACGTGAGAGCGGGATGTGTGTCAACACATCCTACGGTCTTTCTCATTATTTTGTGGTAAAGTTTCATGATTGGCCTCGAGGAACCTTTGCTTGTGTCCCCCTACGGATGGAATTTGCATGATTCTTTACTTTAAACTCCAAAAATAGATAGGGTTGCTTTAGTTTTTTCTCCAATTGATTTTTTCCTATGGTTGACTCATTGGGATGAAACTCTAGAATCTGAAATGAGGGGTTACACTTATAAGAAAATGTTAAGTGAGTTTGATAATTTCTGGACCGAACAATGGTGACTTATAGTTACAGTAACAAGGAGTTGTTCTGTCTATTTGTTGAGATAGTCTCATTTCAGTGAAGGGACACCTAATCACCCTACAGTTGTTTTTGTCCTATCTTACTGAGGCATCATTGCAAAATAGATGTCACTTAGGGTGCATTAGATCATTTTGTTAAATTTGATTTGTTTTTCCAAATGGGTTAATGGAAAGAGTACTAATATAAATAAATGTTTTAAGCTATTTATTAATCATGACTTACATGACTTTAAATTTGCTCGTCGCCGACAAACTTACATGTGAAAATTATATAACGTGAAAAACATAATCAACATAACACTAATCACATCGATGACCTCCATTTTGTCCTTATGAAATATTGTCCTCCTATTCCTGCTCCAAATGTTGCTCAAAACGTTTGAAAAGCATACGTGCAATGGACATGGGCAAATGAGAAGGCCCGAGTATATATCTTGGCAAGCCTTTTAGAAGTCTTGGCCAAGAAGCATGAGTCCATGCTCAGGTTTGTGAGATCATGGAGTCCCTAAGGGGAATATTCGGAAAGCCGTCCGCACAGCTCATGCATCACACTCTTAAATTCATCTTCAATGCCTGTATGCAAGAAGTGGCATTTGTTAGAGAACATGTTCTCAACATGATGGTCCACTTCAACATGGAAGAGATGAATGGATATGTTGCTTTAGCAGCCATGTGATGATTCGACATTCGTGGTAGACGTAGGAATTGGGCGAAGCGGTAGCGAAGCTCTCCCCGTAATGCTTGTATTCCCTTCCTAAACGGAAGGAATGGTTCAGCTCGAGTTGGCGTGCTAGTTATAGTGCTAGAGCAAGAGTTAGCGGGGGAGTTTTTTAATAGGAATGTGAATATGACTCTTCCCAACTACAGGTGGGTAGGAATTGGATCCATTTGAATAGCCGCCGGACGTGCTATTATGGAATCCGAAGATCATCTCATCGATGAAGTCAGTCAGATTAGCTTCATTTTGGAAACTTTACCTGAAATTTTCCTATAGTTCTGTAGTAATGTTGTTATGAATAAGATTGACTACAATTTGACTACCTTGCTCAACAAGTTACAGATTTTCTAATCCTTGATGAAAACCAAGGAACAAAAAGGTGAGGCAAATGTTGCTTCATCCTCAAAGAAGTTCTATAGAGGATCGTCCTCTGGAACTAAGTTTGTTTCTTCTTCTTCCGACACCAAAAAGTGAAAGACGAATAAAGGTGAAAAGGGGAAGGCTAACCCACCAACTGTTACCCAGAAGGGCAAGAAGATCAAGACTACAAAGGGAATCTATTTCCATTGCAACCACGACGAACATTGGAAGAGAAATTGTCCCAAATACTTGACGAAAAAGAAGAAGGCCAACCAAGGTATTTACTTGTACTGGAGATCTATTCAGTGGTGAATGATGATTCTGCCTGGATAATTGATTCAGGTGTCACTAACCATGTTTGTTCTTCAAATTAGAAAATTAGTTCCTGACGGGAATTGGATGCTAGGGAGATGATGATGCGTGTTGGAACTGGGCACATCGTCTCAGCCGTGGCAGTGAGAGGACTTAGCTAACTTTACAGCTATAGGTCCATAAGGTCCCCTCGGTAGCTTAACTGGGATTATGAGAATCAAATTAATTTTGGATTAATTTGAATTGTTTAAATTAATTGAGGGAATTAATTATGTATGATATAATTAACTTAAATTAATTATATGTGATATAATTAGTATCATGTTTTTGATACATTATAATATAAAGTTTATTTGAGAGGAAATAAATATTAATTATATGGATTACATTCATATAATTAAATTTAGTGTAAATTTGATTTATATTAAATACCATAAATTATTGAGAGAATAACAAACTATAGGTTATATTGTATTTGATATAATATAAACTATAGGCTATGCGTTATATTTGATATAACATATAGTTATATATAATATATGATAAATTAGTTATTATATCATTATTATTTAAATTAAAATTATTTTAATTTATATTTGAATTAAAGAGAGAGAGATATTAAAATAACTTCTCGCCCCTATTTTTTCTTGATAGGATCGTGGAGTGTGGGTGGTTGGGTAAAGGAATTGTCTTCTTCCATAACTGACAGAGGGTCTAGGAGAAGTACACGATTGATTTTCTCTTTCCGAAAAGAAATCTCTCTGCCTGACATTCTTTTCTCTAATTGTTTTTTCTCCCTCTTCCCAAAATTGACACAAAGCCCATAACTTCTGTAGTTTCTCAACCCTGAGGAGAATACCTTGGTAATCTCGTGGTGATGTCCGACAATTTAGATTTATTGATCGTTGTGTTTTTTTTTTTTTTTTGGGTTTCATGATCCAAAGGAGTTTGGAGTGTTCGTGTTTTTGGAGAAGAAATTCGTGAAGAGATTTCTTCAAAGGTTAGTAATCTAAAACCTATTTTCATCTCTATTATTTTTTTTATGCATACTGTAAATTACTGAAATTGCATAATTTTGTACTATGTGAAATATGATTATGTGAAAATAAGAATTGGGACCGATCCCCATGTTTCCGCTCAAGACCTTCATGGGTTCCTTCAACCATGACTGCTACAATTTGTATTCCTTCGAGATCACCACGACTGCTATGATTTGTGTTCCTTCAGAATCACCATGACTTCCATGATTTGTGCACCTTCAGGTTCACTACTTATGTCTATGCTTATGTCTATACTTATATTTATACCTATATTATGTTATGTACACCCATGCCTAGATAAGAAGACTAACAAGTTCACCTAATGGACCCAGTAGTGGGTCACTTACCAAGTATTATATTCTCAACTTTTCCTCTGATATGTTATTTAGGTAAGGGCAAGGACAAATCGGCGAATGACAAGAAGAATCCATCATCGTGTCGTTGGGACCAGATAGAAGCTTTCGCACATATTTTCATGTTTTCATGTTTGAAATGAGTCTTAGTATTTGAAATTCTAGAACTTTTTATGTTAAGCTTTTAAACCTTTAAAGGTTTTCTAGTTTTATCTTGTATTTTTAGGGGATCCCGAACAAATGTTTTAAGTTGCTATAGTGGATTCTTATCAATTTTATTTGGCATATGAAATTATTTTATTTTTATTTGAGTAAAGGATTAAATTTTTTATCTAAAGTCTATGTATGTATGTAGTAACATCCTGTTAGTAAATGTTGAAAAGTCGGATAGTTACTATAGGGCTTGATTTTCCTTCTGGTAAAACCGTGGATTCCCAACCATTTTATTCCATATATATTTATATTTAAATCAAATGATAATTGCTATGATGTGAAGGGTATATCAATAATTATTGTTTTTTACTTTAATGTTTTTTTTTTATTATAGTTGTTAGACAAAAGTGTGGTAATTTTTTTTTACCATGACAAAAATGTAGTATTTGATCCATTTAAATATGAATTAGTTTAAATATTACTTAGGTTCATGTAATTTTGGATTTGGTTCATCTTGGTTCTTATATTTTTAATTTTAGTTCATTTTGGTCCTTTTATTTTCAAAATGTTCATTTTGGTTCTTTTACTTCTAACTTTGATTCATTATGGTTCTTAAACTTTAAAAAAGTTACAATTTTGGTCTCTTAAGAATGAAAAATAAAAATAAAAATGAAGGGATGAAACTGATCACCAACTTTGAAAACTACAAAGACAAAAAATAAACATTTTAAAAGTACAAGGACCAAAATGAACTAAAGATAAAAGTATATGAACCAAAATGGACATATTAAAAATATAGGGTGCATTTGGCGCAGAGTTGGATTGAGTTGAATTGATAATCGTTGTTAGTGAGTGATAATTGTTTATGTTGGAGATAATTATTTGTGTTTGTGGTTCATAGTTGAGCTAAATTGATAATAATTATTTATGTTTAAGGTGTAGAGTTGAGTTAAGTTGGTTTAGAAAGTTTGTGTTTGGAGTATATAATCGAGTTTTGTTGAATTATGATATATGATGCAGTTTTTGTAATATAAAAAAGTATGCATTTTTTAATGGTTTTTTGTTTTCATGTTTTGTTTTTCATTATTATTTTTATTATTTTTGCTTAACTTTTTGTTCCACCATTCAATTACTCACATATTTTCCCAAATCTTCAACGGTGATTTTAGATGTGGACTCAATAAATTAAACTATGTTTTTACAATTTTCTAAATGTAACTATTGCACTTAATATAAACAAAATACTATTATTTTTATAATCAACAACACGACAACATACTTTAACAATCGTGGAATATATGAGTTGAACACGTACAAAAGGTAGGGTTGTCATCAATAGTCTATTTACATGTTCACAAAATACAAAATATATATATATACATATATATGTATATACAAACTAGCCAATATGGGCCACTTTCATGCATACAAGAAAATATTGTTAATTAGAATAGTCAAACTAGTCAGTCCTACCAAAGAGCGGCAAACATTACCTCTTCCTAGACTCTGGTGGGACTATTAAGAAGCAAACAATCTTTTGAATGCATGTGACAAGTAGGTCTCTGAAGATGACTAATCATCCTCAAACAATCTCCAAATATCAAATTACTATAAAAGATGATTATTAAACACTATAAACTAATAATTACAAATATGTTTTTCAAAGTACATTCACCTGTCAGATTTGTTTGTTTTTGTTTTTTTAAGTATAGAGTCATTAGACTTAGTCGTTAGAGATTTTTAGATGATATAAGATTATATTTTCTTTCACCTATTAGCTTAAGTTTATGAGTCGTGAAATAACACTGCAGGAGTTTGAACACAAGATCTTCTAAACCAATATACTCCGATACCATCTTGAAGGGATCGAATCTTCAACGAAGTTTTTTGTCGCTTTTATTTTTATTTTTGGAAGATGAAAAATGCAAGGAAAAATATACACATTATATGCCATAAATTTGATGGCAAAGCATGAATTAAAATTAGAAGAGAAAAATATCCTTGTAGTTTCCTCTTCTCTTTATCAAAGCCTCTTCTCCAATTCTTTGATCTTCTCCTAGGTTGAGAATGCCTCCAAAATGTCTTCCTCACTATGTCTCTCGGCTAGAACCCAATTTTTGGGAATCAATTTGAAAGAGAAAAAAGAATTAAAAGGAGAAACTTCAAAACGTTCTCTGAGAACTTTTGAGAGAGAGTATTCACCAAAACCATAATCTTTCACAAAACTATTCTGTGTGACTTTAACGTAAGGGAGAGGGCAAATGCCCACATCCCCACTCCCCTTTCATTAAGGAGGAGCAATCAATTATTTATTTATTTATTGGATAACTTATTTAATTAATATATCATATTTAATTTAATAAAGATTTGAATCATATTCAAATGCATATTTTTCTCTTAACCTATAGTTTTAATAAGAATCTCATTCATATTAATAATATAAGTTATAATTCTAAAATGAATCTTATTCATATTAATTTAATATTTGAATCACATTAATTTAATATTTGAATCATATTCAAATACATTAATTCTCCCATATTATATAGTTTAAATTTGAATCATATTATATAATTTAATTTTGAATTAATTTTGAATCTTATTCATTATTAACTATATAATAATGTATATATACACATTATATCTTACATTAATTGTATCATATATAATTAACATACGTTTCCCTCAATTAATTTGAACATTTCAAATTATTCTTTCAAAACATTGGTCCTTGTTTATCCGTAACGAGCTAGTAAAGGGACCTAATGGACCTATGAATTATAAGCTTCAATGATTCAAGATTAATTAATTAAACTCTTTAATTAATTAATCAACATTCATTAACTATAGGGCAAATCACTATAGACCCATAGTTGTACTCTTTCATGGATATAACCATTATACATAAGTCAATCCTTCTCGAGTTGCTCATAATTACAACCTAGTCAATGTCCGTTTCACCCCTGTAATTACCTCTTTGTCTTTATCACTAATCCTCTAATGAACAATTTCTTTATGGTTCAACCATAAACTAAGCCTCTCTAGGGCCAATGAGAGGATGTGGCCCTATTGTTCAAGTCTCATAGTCAGCACTTAAGGGAACTACTCATTTACTTACCCTATACGAGAAAGAGTGGATTCCATACTATGAAATACGTTCCTAACTCCCTATTTGATCAAGTCCCTAAAATGGTAGGCATATTGATTCAACAGCTTAGGCTACTCTCACCTATGCCGATCATAAGACGAGTCCTCATAAACAAGAGTTTATAACTCACTTAGGATTAAAAGCGAGTTACATATGATCATCTTATGAATATTAATCTCTTCAATTAATGGAGTTTACAAAGAGAGATTAATTATTTTGCGATTCAGTCTTATACAAACTCTTTATATAGGATACCCCTGCCCATATGTCTTCACATGAATGATTTGGATTATATCGTCTAAAACAATTACAACGTGGGTCGTATCCATAGTGTCACTAAAATAACACACCCAACCTTATTCATCTATCATAGACCTTTTCAGTTACTACTTGAACATAATTCATAGTATGTCAACTACATACTATTCAAGCTTCATGTAAATACCCTTGGATTTTGCTTTATTGGATAGAGTTATGTAAATTTAAGACACAGAATAAAATAACAAATTATTTTATTAATAATCAGTAAATTGTTTATTTATTTATGCATGAGTTTATGACATAATACCCAACATATACATATTTTTTTTTAATATTTAATAAATTATTTTATTTGTATAAAAACTTTTATTTATATTTTAAAATACTTTTGTAAATATTTAAACTTTAATATTTTTCTTACATATTTAATGGGCAATTTTATAATACTATTCATCAAAATATTGTATATCAATGTATATAAAATTTTAAACTAAAAATCTAGTCTCTACATTTTTTAATTTGTGTCTAGTAAAACTTTAAACTTCTAATTTTGTATTTAATCCATTTTTATAAATGTTAACTAGTCTATCAACTATCAAATGATAGGTTTCAAAAATATAAAAAACTTTAAAATTATAATTATTTTATTATACAAAAAAGTTAATTTTCTATCTCATTGAATCTTAAATTTAATTTTCAATTTTGTGATTAATATAGTTATATTGATTTTATAAACATCCAATTAAGATCTATTAAACACAATGTTAACTTTAATATAAGAAATTACTTTAGTGCAACCCTCTTTATATTGTGTAATTCTTGCTGCATCCAATTAAAAATTGATACTTGTCAATTAAAAAAATGATTAAAAATATATTTTTTTTGTGTGGGTAAAGGAAGGGAAGCATAGAACTTAGATATAACCTAAGTATTGCCTTTTTAATATAAGATATTATGTTGAACTTCTAAACATCTAGGGGACCGATAGAATACAAAATTTAAATTAAAAAATCTATTACACTCAAAATACAAATTTCAGGATATATAGACAAAATCTAGAAGTTTATAAACTTTTATCCATATATGAATCTATGCCCTCTAACCTAAATTTTTGAATCTGTCACTGGCTATCAGAGGTAATTGCCATCGGAGTTGATCATTAGAAGTGGTCTTCGTCAGACTCGGTCGCCTAAGGCGAACGTTAGTGTTGGTTGTCATAGAGTTGATCATTGAAGGTGATCTTTGTTGGAGCTATTGTCAAAGGTGGTTGACTATGCAAAGGGGAGTTATCAGAGTTGGTTGCTAGAGTGCAATAACGGTAGTTATCAATGGTGACTGACGGGTAAAGTCATTGAAACTATTGGAGAGAGAATTGGGTTGAATTAGGGTGAGCTAGTAAAAATAATCCACTCAACTTCACTAACATTTAAACATTCGTGAACCAAACATTGAGTTGGTAACTCAACTCAACTTATGATGGTGAGCCAAATACCCTATTAGAATTAAAATAAGCTAAAATGAAAATTACATTATTGTAAATAAGGTAGGTGGATAGTACTCCTTAAACAATACTTTATTATCACAATTTGATTATTCCACCTATATGGGAGAACAAATGAACATTAACATTATCATATTATAATATAGAAAAATTTTGAGAAGCTTCTCTAGCCATCTGCCACGTGTATCTCTTGCATGCAAATTATGAAATTGGGTACGTGGTAATTAATGATTTAATAACTTCTCACTAATTAATTAATTAATGGTGATAATTGGGCTATTCAAAAGTTCCTAAATATTAATTAATTAACCTTCGTCGCCTCCACTTCCCCATGTACATCCATTTTCCTTCCAATATATATAAAACAAATTAACATAAACAATCTCATGCATCCAAAAATTGCAACCCTTAAGCTTTCCAAAGTTTCATTTCAAGTTTAATATTTCTCCCAATTTCAGATACCTTTCAAATCTCAATCTCTCCATTCTTTTTGAGTTGTTTGAATGAAATCTGTTCGTGTTAATGGCTTAAATCTCTTTTAATTTGACAGCGATTTTGATTGAATTTAGTTTTACTTTTTAAAGTGTTTAATTTTGAAAATGGATTATTTTGAAAAGAAATTGAAGTATCTAGCCATTTTCAAAGTATATTTTAAATTTTTTTTTGAAAAATATTTTTTCTTAATCAAAACCCTTAGTATGAATATTATTTTACGTTTGAATCTTTACTATGCTGTATTATTTTTGTTTCATATCAATGGTAATTTAAAAGAGTATTATAGTTTGAAACCTAAATATGAATGTTATGGATGGTTTATTTCTTTTTCAATTCTTTTACAAAACCATATTGTAGACTGAAACAAGCTTCTTGATTCTGGAATATAAGATTTGATACTGCAATCAAATCTTATGGTTTTGATCAAAATGTTGATAAGTCTTGTGTTTACAAGAAAATCATCAATAATTCAATAGCTTTCTTAGTATTATATGTGGACAATATCCTACTCATTGGAAATGATGTAGATCTACTGACTAATATAAAATAGTGACTAATGACGTAATTCCAAATGAAAGCTTTGGGAGAGGTGCAGTTTATTCTGGACATTCAGATCTTTAAGGACGTAAGAAGAAATAGTTGGCGTTATCTCGGACATCGTACATTGGCAAGATGTTTGTCAAGTGTTTGATGCAAAACTCCAAGAGAGGCTTGCTAACTTTTAGGCATGAAGTTGTCTTGTTTAAGAAACAATGTCCTAAAACACCTCAAGAAGTCGAGGAGATGAAACGGATCCCCTATGCATCGGTTGTTGGCAGCTTGATGTTTGCAATGTTATATACTAGACCTAACATTTGCTATGCAGTGAAGACAGTAAGTAGATATCAGTCTAATTTAGGATTAGATCACTAAACAACCGTTAAAGCTATCCTTAAGTATCTTAGGAGAACGAGAGACTACATGTTTATGTATGGATCTAAGGATTTGATCCTTACAGGATGTATTGACTCTGATTTTCATACTGATAGGGATTCTAGAAAATCGACTTCAGGAACAATGTTCACTCTTAATGGAAAGGTTGTAGTCTATAAAAACACCAAACAATGGTGCATCGTTGACTCCACCATGGAGGCAGAATATATAGCAGCTTGTGAAGCTGCCAAAGAGGCTGTGTGGCTCAGGAAATTCTTGATTGATCTGGAAGTTGTACCAGACATGTCAAAGTCCATCACCCTTTAGTGTGATAACAGTGGTGATGTGGTTAATTTTAAGGAGCCTAGAAGCCACACGTGTGGAAAGCATATTGAGCACAAGTGTCACCTCATTTGGGAGATTATGTATTGAGAGAAAGTGACCGTCACGAAGATCATTTTGAAGCATAATGCTACTGATCCTTTACAAAGGCCCTCACAACTAAGGTGTTTAAAGGTCACCTGGAGAGTCTAGTTCTACGAGACAGGTCTCATTTGGTCTAAGGGAAGTGAGAGATTTTACTGGATGCATATTTTATGCCCTAGTTTCTTGTTTTTATATACTATTGTACTTGTTTGTACTTTTATTATGTACATCCCACTGGCTTTAGGACAAGTGGGAGATTGTTGGGGTTGATGCCCTAAATTTCACGATCTTGTAGTTTGTAACTATATTGTACAAACATTTTATTTATCTAATAAAATAAGAGGTATTTTATTCGATATTTAGTTGCATTAACCCACAAAAACCAATAAACTAAGATCCAAGGTTATATTCTGTAACTAAAATATGTATGTGGAGATATACAAGTGGATCATGTTTAAATGATAACCTAAATGGTCTATAGTCGATGGATAATGCTGGGTATCTTATCTTGGTGATACTATGAATACGACTTGCTTTGTAGTTATTACATTTATTGTAAAGTGCTACAAATGATCTGATCCTGATCATTCATGTGGAGACATGTGAGCGGGATATTCTATACAAAGAGTTTGTATAAGACCGGACTACAAAATGAATAGTCTCTCTATATAACACCATTACTAGAAGAGACATATTTTTCACCAGGATGACCATAGGTGACTTGACTAGAATCTTGAGTGAACTGTGAACTCCTACTTATGAAGGCGATCATTTGATCTGCATGGGCGAGAGTAGCTAATTTCGCCGACTCAATGTGCCTACCATTTTGGGGATTTGTCTGATTGAGGAGCTGGGAATGCAGCTATACAAGAAGGAATTCACTCCTTCCTTACTATTAAGGAAAGTAGATAAATTGCTCCTTTAAGGGCTGATTCGGGGGCTTAAACAATGTGGCACCACACCCTCTTTTGGCCTGAGAGGGGTTCATTTATAGTTAGGTTAATTAACTGTTCATTAGCGAGATTAGTGGTACTTAAGAAGTGGGATGTAACTAAAGGGGCAAAATAGTAATTTTACCCAAACTGTACTTACGAGCAATTTGTGGAGTATTAACATAATTTTGATTGGTTATATCTAATGGACACAAAAATATATATGTAGTGCAAAGAGTGCAGCTATCGGTCTTTCGTGGAGTGACTGACAGTTAATGGAAGTTGATTGATTTAATTAAAGAGTTTAATTAATTAGTCGAGTACCATTGGAGCTTCAGTCTATAGGTTCATAATATCTCCTTATTAGTTTAGTAAGAATTAATGAGAATCAAATTAATTTTAGATTAATTTGAATTGTTCAAATTAATAAAGAGAATTAATTATATAAGATATAATTAATATAATGTATGTGATATATTATAATATAAAGTTTTATTTTGGAGAAATAAATAATTGAATATGATTCATATAAAAACTGTAGGTTAAAATTAATGTGAATATGATTCATATTAATTCTATAGGTTATTTGAGAGATTAATAAACTATAGGTTATATTATATGTGATATAATAAACTATAGGTTATATGTTATATGAGGTATAATATATAATATATTTTAATTATATTAAAGTTAGTTTAATATAATTATATATATTAAGGTTGGTTAGTTCTTATTTAATTTGAAATTTTGAATTTCAAAATTAAGTTCAAAATTAGTTATTTGTTTTCTTGAAATTTTGAATTTAAAAAATTAATCGAGAGGGAGTTATTTTAACTTGCCCTCTCTTCCCCCTTAATCTTTCTACATTTTTCGTGAAATTGATTCACGATATTCCATAGAGAAGTTACTTTTATCTTCCTCCTTGAGTTGCTCTCTAGATCTCAAAAGAACGCTCTGTGAATTATTTTTTCTCTCAAATCAATCCCTCTCCCTACCAAAATTATTCTACTAAAGCCCACACTTCCTAGGTTTCTCTACCTTTAGAATAACAAGGATACGTTTGTGGCAGTGTCCGAAATTTAGAATTCCGTTTGCTATGTTCATGTGCTCAAATGAGACTGATCGAATTGTTCGTGCAGTACACCGAGAGAGGATTCGTGAAGAACTAAGTCTTCAAGGGTAAGCGATCTTTTGATCCATTCTTCATCTCAAATTGTTGAGAACTACGTGCTTAATTAGAATGTTATATCTGGATTTTCATCCTCTATTTCATTAGACGTTCTGTAAAATTAAAATGAGGGCACGATCCCTTCTGCTGTGGGTTGTTACCTACTCTTTCAGTCACTGGATTCGAACTTCTAAAATTATTGATATTTGGCGTAGGATTGTGTTAAATTGGAGAGTGGAGGTGGACTAACCACACTTTGGGTTTGATTTAGGATTTTTAAGGTTTAAAGGAGTTGGGTGCTTGAATAAAAATTAATTGAGCTTGTTATCGAGGTAAGTGTTTTACTATCGGTTTGTCTTCGAGTCAAGCACCATAACCAAGTTGTTGATGTTAAAATTGAGCATATACTGTGAAAGCATGCTATTGAATGTAATGGAATGATTTACTATGTTTCAATGATGTAAGGACTGTATGGGCATTTTGGTAATCTATGAGTTATGTTGTTATAAACATGACATGAGATTTTATGTTTGTGTTTTACGTGTTAGATATAATGGCTATGATTATGATTTATGGCATGTGGCCTATTGGTTGTCTGATGCATGCTAAATTAGTTGTTGACTATTAGCTTTCCTATCGAGCTGTGTACATCTTAGGCTTGTGAAATTCGAGTTTACTACTTATGACTGGTTCAGAGTCTCATTGGGTTCACCACTTATACCATTACTCATGTTCCTTCGAGATTACCACCTATGCCATGATTTGTGTTCCTTCAGGATCACCACGGCTGCTATGATTTGTGTTTCTTCAGGATCACCACTATTAGGGTTAATGCTTTAAATCTCGTAGGGTCCTGTAATTTGTAATTGTATTGTACAAATATTTTATTTATTTAATAAAATATGAGATGTTTGTATTTGACATTTAGTAACATTAAACCCATAAACCAGTAAAATAACATCCAAGGTTATCATCTACAGCTTAAACATGCATGTAAAGACTATTGGGGTTGATGCCCTAAATCTCGTAGAGTCCTGTAGTTTATAAACACTTGTATGAACAAACATTCTGTGATTTATAATATATGATATTTTATTCACATTGTTTATGAAATATATGATATTTTAGTTGCATTAACCACAAAACAATAAACTAAGATCCATGGTGATCGTTGTAATTTAAACATGTATGTGGAAGTATACAAGTGGATCGTATTTTAAGTGATAATCTAAATAGTCTGTAGTATATGAATAAGGCTGGGTACCTTATCCTGGTGATACTACGAGTATGATCCGCTTTGTAGTTGTTACAAATATTTTAAAATACTACAAATGATCTGATCTTGATCATTCATGTATTAGACATGCGAGCGGGGATATTCTATACAAGAGAGTTTGTATAAAACCAGACCACGAAATGTTTAGTCTCATTATATAACGCCATTCATAATAGAGACTTTCATTTCTCTAGGATGACCATAGGTAACATGACCTTAATCTTAAGTGAATTGTGAACTCATGCCTATGAGGGCGGTCCTTTGATTTGCATGGGAGAGAGTGGCCAAACTGCTGACTCAACAAGCTTACCATTTTGGGGATTCGTTTGATTGGGGAGTTGGAAACTCAGCTACACAAGATGAAATTCACTCCTTCCACGAAGCAGGGGTAAGCAGATAAGTTGTTCCCTTAAAGTCTAATTCTGGGGCTAGAACAATGTGGTGCTACACCCTCTCTTGGCCCGAGAGGGGTTTAGTCATAGTGGGACTATGATATATTTTCATTAGAGTGATCAATGGTACTTAAGGATTTAGATGTAACTACAGGGGAAAAACAGTAATTTGACCCAACTGTACTTACGAGCAATTTGTGAAGGGTCATCGTAATGTTGATTGGTTATATCCAATGGACACAGAAATATATCTGTAGTGCGAAGAGTGTAGCTGTTGGTCTTTAGTGGAGTGTCTAGTAGTTAACAGATGGTGGATAATGTGATTAAAGAGTTTAATCAATTATTCACGTACTGTTGAAGTTTCAAGCTACAGGTCCACAAGGTCCTCTCGGTAGCTCAACTGGGATTATTAGGAATCAAATTAATTTTGGATGAATTTGAATTGTTCAAATTAATTGAGGAATTAATTATATATGATATAATTAACTTAAATTAATTATATGTGATATAATTAGTATAATGTTTTTGATACATTATAATATAAAGCTTATTTGAGAGGAAATAAATATTAATTATATGGATTAGATTCATATAATCAAATTTAATATATTTTGTGTCCCGTGTTTTGGGCATAAATTTTGTGATCGAGTCTATATTTATTTATTTTTAGTCGATCGTATTTATTCTGGTGTGTTTCTGGAGAAATAGAGGCAAAAAATGGAGGAATTTCAAGGAAGATTACGGCTGTACAGTGTTATTTGTACCGCAGCGTTGCAACGCTATGCTCTAGAATTACAACATTGCGATAAAGGAAGAACGATTTGTTCTTTTCGTAGCGTTGCAATGTTGGGCATAGCGCTGAAACACTTGAGACGAAAAGACAAAACCGGTTCTCGTCCAATTCCGTTCTTGATTTGATTGGTCCATTTGCGGTTCGGTCAGTTTGAGCGGTTCAAGTCTAGTTCAAAGGCTGGGTGGTTTGGTTCGGGCGATTCAAGGCCCGATTCACTTGTTTGCGAATCAGTTGAGTATTACTATGTAATAGTTAGATGTTTTTAATTAATTAAATTATTATAAGCGTTATGTTAATTTAATTAATTGTTTAGGTATCCAATCCCGATCCATTAATTGTTTTAAATTATGCATATGATGTATATTTTTTATTATATATATGCCATAATGTATATCATAAGTATAAAATCCCACCATAGATTATGCATTTAATTTCATGTATAATTTATATTATAAATATTATAATATATGGTTGCACGGTTTTATTTTATAGCATGCTCGTGCATCATATAATATAAGTGTTATAATATATGTTTGCATGCATTAATGATATAGCCATGTATCATTTATATTATAAGTGTTATAATATATAGTTGAATGTATGTATGGATGGATGTTATTATTTATTACATTACCTTATTATATAAGTGTTATATATAGTTAGTAATAAAATAAAATTACATGAAGCATGACATTACTTTAGATAATTAACAATTATTATAATTTTACCAAGTGTGTCAACGAATGCAATTATATAGTTTAAATTTATTTCGTTTATTTTATAAAAGTTATAACTAAATCAAGTTAGAAATTAAAATCAATAATCACTACAAGAATTTTGGGCTTTAATGTCGGTTGAAAAAAGTAAAATCGGATATATAATGTTGGTTTTTAAAAAAATGGATCTTTAATGTGGGTTTAAACCGACATTGAAGATAGCCTACAATGTCGGTTTAAAACCAACATTGAAGATGGCCTACAATGTCGGTTTAAAACCGACATTAAAGGCCTCTCATTTATTTATTTTTTTTAACTTTATTAAAAAAATATATCTTCTTCATTTCATATCAAATCTTCTCTCTCCTTTCACTTCTCTCTTACCAAACCCTCTCTTCTCTTTAGCTTAGTCGTGCAAATCACTTCCGATCGTCGTCGTCAGCGGTGTTGTTTGGATCTTCGTCGTCGTGACCTTCTTCCAGTGGTGTGTCATTGTCGTGGGTGTTCTCTGGTTGTTTTCCGTCGTCGCGTGGGCGTTGTTCTTCCAGTGTTGTTCTTCCGGTGGCTATTTATCGTGGTTGTTCTTCCGATTGTTCTTCGGCTAGTTTTTCATCGGCGTGTGGGTGTTCTCTAGGTGTTCTCCGGTTATTCTTCGCGTGGGTGTTCTCCGGTTGGTTTTTGTCGTTGTGTGTTCGTTGTTCTTCCGGTGGTTGTTCATCGTGGTTGTTCTTCTGGTAGGTCAGCTCGCCATTCGTCTAGCTGGTTCCAGTTGTAGAGGTGGGTCTTCAGCGTAAATCTATAGATTTAGTTGTGGGTTTTTCCGATCTGGTCGTGTATTTGCCCGATCTACTCGTGGGTCTTCCGATCCCATCATTGTCGTTGTAATTTTGTCAGATCTGTCGTCTCAACTCTATTTTCAAGGTCCAATGCTCGCCGGCATTCCAATCTTCGAGCTCTGGTTCGAATCTCTTCAATTTTGTGAGTTGTTTAAGTTGTTTGCTTGGAAAGGTAAAATTTTATTTTCATATGAATTTTCAATTTAGTAATTTAAAGGTATTTCATTCATTTTAGTTTTATTTTAATGATTAAGCTTATTGAAATTTTGAAATGTTGGAATTAAATTAGTTTAAGAATATATAATTGGGTGGTAGTCTTTCTTGGTGTAGTTTAAGTGTATATCAAAATCCTTTTCTTCAATTATATATAAACTAATTTGGTCTTACTTGGTTGATTAAGTTTGATTGGTGTGGTGCAAGTGTTATTTCATTAATTTTATGTTTTGTTCCAATGATTAAGCTTCTTGAAATTTGTTAATGTTCCAATGAAATTAGTTAAAAAAATATGTACTCAGTTGATAGTCTTGCTTGGTGTGGTTCAAGTGTATATCAAAATCCTTTTCATTCAATTATATATAAACTAATTTCATCTTACTTGGTTGATTAAGTTTGATTGGTGTGTTTCAAGTGTTATTTCATTAATTTTATGTTTTGTTCCAATGATTAAGCTTCTTGAAATTTGTTAATGTTGGAATGAAATTAGTTCAAAAATATGTACTTGGTTGATAATCTTGCTTGGTGTGGTTCAAGTGTATATCAAAATCCTTTTCATTCAATTATATATAAACTAAATTGGTCTTACTTGGTTGATTAAGCTTGATTGGTGTGGTTTAAGTGTTATTTAATTAATTTTATGCTTTGTTCCAATGATTAAGCTTCTTGAAATTTATTAATGTTGGAATGAAATTAATTAAAAAATATGTACTTGGTTGATAGTCTTGCTTGGTGTGGTTCAAGTATATATCAAAATCCTTTTCTTTCAATTATATATAAACTAATTTGGTCTTACTTGGTTGATAAAGTTTGATTGGTGTGGTTTAAGTCTTATTTCATTAATTTTATGTTTTGTTCCAATGATTAAACTTCTTGAAATTTTGAAATGTTTGAATGAAATTAGTTGAAGGATATATACTTGGTTGGTAGTATTGCTTGGTGTAGTTCAAGTGTATATTATAACCAATTTGTTAATGTTTTAGGTCTTATTGTTGATTATGGTTAAATTTACAAGCTTACGGTTACGTAATTTTTCCTTGTTAAAACTTTTACCAAAATATCTACATTGGTAAAGTTATATAATTTGAAAGCTAAATTTGGATGGAGCGATAAGAGTTTCACTGAGTTGTTGGAATTAATTTATGACATATTACCTAGTCCTAATGAAATTCCAACTTCTACTTATGAAGCAAAAAAGATGTTGGGTACTCTTGGAATGAAGATTCATGCATGTAGCAATGATTGTTGCTTATTTAGAAAAGAACTCTCTAATGCAAATGTATGCCCCATTTGTGGTATGTCAAGATGGAAGCTTTATAAAAATTTAAAGGAAAAGGCTAAGAATATCCTAGTAAAAGCCATTTGATATTTCTACCAAAATTCCAAGATTTGAAAGAATGTTTCGAAGTAAACAAACATCAAGTTTATTGGCGTGGAATGCTATAAAAAAAAGAAACATATGGTTTATTAAAACATCCCAAAGATGTCCTATCGTGAAAAAAAAAATAGACAATGTGTGGCCAGAGTCTGGGTCAGAACCTAGAAATCTTCGCCTTACTCTTTCGACAGATGGGGTAAATCCACATGGAGATCTTAGTAGTAGATATAGTTGTTGGTCAGTGATGTTAGTGATGTACAATTTACCTCCATGGTTATGCATGAAGCGAAAAAATTTTATGTTGACTGCACTAATATCTGGTCTTAAACAACCGGGAAATAACATAGATGTTTATTTAGCTCTATTAGTAGATGATTTGAAAAAAAAAATTGGAAAGATAGGGTAGAATGTTACGATGCATATGAAGAACAACGTTTCATGCTTAAAACTATTTTATTATGGACCATAAATGATTTTCCTGTGTATGGTAACTTGTGTGGTTGTGCGGTTAAAGGATATCATGCATGTCTGATTTGTGAAGAGAAAACTTCATCCATTTATTTACCAAAAGGGAAGAAGATGGCCTATCTCGGGCATCACAAGTTTCTACACGACATCATCCATATAGGAAACAAAAGAAAGTTTTTAATGGTGCACAAGAATTAGAATTTGCTCAAGAACCATTGAGCGGGGAAGAAATTCTTGCAAAAATAAGTAAGTAACAATATCCATTTGATAAGAAAACTATTAAGAAAAAAACAGTAGAGATAGCCCTTCAACTTATTGGAAGAAAAAATTTATTCTTTTTGAGTTAGAATAATGGAAGTATCTTGACATGCGACATTGTTTAGACTTGATACATATTGAAAAGAATGTATATGCAAATCTTATTGGCACATTGCTCAATATTCCTGGTAAAACAAAGGATGGAATAAAAACTCTATTAGATTTGGTGGAACTAAACATTAGATCATAATTAGCCCCTCAAGTAGGAGAGAAAAAAGTCTTTTTACCTCTCGCATGTTATACATTAACACGAGTTGAGAAATTGAGCTTTTGTAAGATACTATCATAAATTAAAGTACCTAAAGGCTATTCATCAAACATTCAAAGTTTAGTGTCGCGCATAGATTTGAAACTTTATAGACTTAAGTCGCATGACCATCACGTTCTTATGCAACAATTATTACCTGTAGCCATTTGTGATATTTTACCCAAACATGTAAGACTTGCAATTACTCGCCTATGCTTCTTCTTTAATGTTATATGTTACAAGGCGGTCGATTCATCTCAGTTAAAATGTATGCAAGAGGATATAGTTATCATTCTATGACTCTTAAAGAAGTATTTTCCATCATCATTCTTCACAATTATGGTACACATAGTAGTGCATCTCGTAACAGAAGTTGAGTTTTGTGAACTTGTTTATTTGAGGTGGATGTATCCTTTTGAACTATACATGAAAGTGTTGAAAACTTATGTACGAAATAGAAATCGACCAGAAGGATGTGTTGGAGAAAATTATATTGTCGAAGAGACTATAGAGTTTTGTTATGAATTTATATCTGGTGTTAATTCTATTGGGCTAAACTCATCAACAAAGAAAGCAAACTCAAATATTGATAGAGCATTGTCAGCTGCTTCTTTTATCAGACCGAGTAAGGATGAATTGGATCAAGCTCATCTTTATGTCATTCAAAATGTAAATGATGTGCTTCCTTACGTCGAGTATATAGATCTCCATCTTATTCTCGTTTTAGGTTACTTGATTATTCAATGATCTACTAACTTTGTCATTTATAATAGGCAACATAT